>NC_091190.1:5484033-5686533 GCF_040958095.1 Procambarus clarkii | reverse complement strand
AATTCTGAAAGACCAGTATGAGGCTATGTTTAGCACCCCCATATGCAACATGAAAGTTGAGGATCTGGATAGTTTCTTTATAAATGACTTCCAAGACGCAGATAATATAACCGATATTAGCAAGAACTCAGAAAACTTTGAAAGAGAAATTGACAAGATGCCCTCAGCCCCATGTCCTGACTCATGGAATTCAATTTTCATAAAGAAATGTAAAATACCAGTAGTAACTCAGTGTAATATGGTGAACGACCCTGGATACTGGGGAGATACTAGCAGCACTTAAATCAGTAGATATAGCTTCTCTGCACAAGGGAGGTAGAAAAACTTTGGCAAAAATTATATTCCAGTTGCACTAACATCACACATCAAGGTTTTTGAAGGAGTGATTAAGAATAAAATTTCCAGTTTTATGAAAAATAATGAACTTCACAACCTAGGACAAGATGAATTTAGAGCGAGAAGATCCTGTCTGTCAGTTACTCAACCACCATGAAAGAATCCCAGCAGCCTTAGAGGAAAAGCAAAATGCAGATGTTGAATACACAGATATTGTAAAGACATGCGACATATAGGACCATGGAATGATAGTCCATAAAATGAACTCAATAGGAAAAACGGGTAAAGTGGGGGTATTGCATTTTAAACTTTCTGTCAAACACAATGCAGAGAGTGATGGTCAATCAAATAAGATCAAGCCCAAGTGCAGTGAAAAGCTCTGTACACCAGGGCACAGTCTTTGCAGCACTGTTACTTCCCATCTGTATCTGTGATATAGACAAAAATACAGGTCACAGCTTCATGTCATCCTTTGCAGATGATACAAAAGTCAGCATGAAAATTGCCACTGTAGAAGAATATGAAAAACAACAGGCAGATATAAATCAACTATTCGATTGGGCAACTGAAAATAACATTATGATTAACAGTGATAAGTTCCAGGTACTGAGGTATGGTGCAAACGAGGAAGTTAACCCTTCAGCTGCTATGGGACAAATGGCCTCAACACCGCCAAGTGCCAAAAAAATCAAACTTTTTTCGTCTGATAAAAATGTTCATTTGCGTTCTCTGAGCATGGTAAAAAAAACTAATGATTAATTTTACTTGCCAATGAGGTAAATGAGCTGAGAAGTTGGGCGATGACATCACAGATGTTGGCTGCTCATGTGTGGTGCGTCCCGGGAGCAGCGGGCGACGTGTTCAAGCAGCTCCAGTTGCCGCGAATTTATTTTAGCTGCATTATTTACAGTATCTGTGGCGTATTTTACAACCTTTTTTTCACTGATATTGTTCAATATATTTTCACTTGATGTTGTATTATAATAAAACTGTTATAAATTCATTACACTGTCATATATTAGTGTCACAATTAGGCGCACACAAATGTGTTATTTAAGAAGATATATATAATGTATTCTGTTTTATTTTCAATATATACACTCACTCACTCAACATGTACATGTTTGTGCATCATTATTGGACAATTAGCAATCCTGGACAGTGTGGTACTCTTCAAAACATGTGACATGGCACAAAGGGACGACACATGCTGAACACCATGTTAGCACCCATTTACTTTTCTGTGTCCTCTTTTGTGTGGTCGTACACACAATGCACTCACGCTGGCCTACTGCACGCTTTCCAGTTAGTGGTAAATTCCTTATTGCGTGTACCTGACAGGAGGCCTGGTTGACGACCGGGCCGCGGGGACGCTAAGCCCCGGAAGCACCTCAAGGTAACCTGAAAGCCATCCCTGAAAGTCAGCAGATTGATTGATTGATAAAGATTAAACCACCCAAAAGGTGGCACGGCATGAATAGCCCGTAAGTGGAAGCCCTTTGGAGCTATTATCAGTATCAATAGCTGATACCAGAGATCTGTGGATGGATGGGGTCTTCATGGTGGCTCGCAGTTTATGGCCCGCAGGACGCTTAGTCGCCAGGTTGCAGTGTAATATGCAGAGCGATGCTTTATATCTGAACAGAGCAACCTCGGTAGTTTGGCACCATCAGGATCGACGTCCTTTTCGAGGAATTGCATTTGTCTGTCTGAAAGCCAGCATGTAAGGAGCATGAAGCAATAATGGGTTCACAATGGACCTCTGCATGTCAGGAACTGGATTGCCAAACTTTTCTAGTAATTGTGTCACTACAACAAAACTGAACGCACGGTAATTTGGTTTAGTACCTGTTTTGACAAGATACATATTGTAACTATTCAGCATTGTTACGTCAAGAAGGTGGAAAAAAATTTTCTTGGCCTGCTTTATTGTTTTACGTACACACTCTACAGCACCCACTATCATGTCATTATTATTGACATGAACAATAATAAACATTATTATATGTAAACAATAATTATTAAACAATATGTTTCATGAGCGCCTCATCAAAATAAGCAGTAAAGAATTACATTTTACTGATGTCGTCACCTGTATCCCGGGAAACGTCTGTAATCCCAACATCAGCATTATCTAAGGCCGGAGTACAAAATCTTCACTATCACTCCAGACAAATATACCTGGTGTCTTGCGAGACCCAACACTGGTACGACGGTGAGGAATCCATGGACCACGAACTGAAGGTGATCTATGTCCAGTAGGGGTGGGAACCGGCGATGATGGAAATTTACTTGTAGATAAGAGTTCTTCATTGTCACCATGTGGTGCCATACGGCGGTGCTTGGTTGGGCGAGATGCTGCTGATGCGTCTGACGCACGTCGGCTGCTGGAATGTGATGTACTCGCCATGATTTCTGTTGGGTAACTGAGGCCTCCACACAATGGCGGCCTACGCTGGATTTTGTTCCAAGATAACGTCTGTTTACTACCGCCTCTGGCTAGCGTATGGGTGCTCTCTTTACTGCATGGGACTTTTAAATCGTGTGCGGCACCCATAATCGTATCTATACAACGTGTGCGATTTGGTGACAGTTTCTCAGATTGTATATATATAATGTGCACAGTTTAAGGGTTAAATGAAACACAGGGTACAAGACACAATCATACCTACTCATAGAAGGAAACAACGTGTAAAAGATCTGGGAATTATGACGTATGACGACCTGTCATTTAGTGAACATAACCGAACATATATTGCGGTGGGTAGGAAAATGATTGGATGGATTAGGAGAACGTTCAAATCCAAGGATTCCACAGCAATGCTAGCACTATTTAAATCACTGGTGCTGTCCCATTTTGAGTAATGCTCAGTATTCACTTTCCCCTTTTTCAGAGCAGTAGAGATCTCTGAATTTGAGGAACTACCGAAAACATATATGGCACACATAGAAACGATAAAACATCTGAATTAATGAGACCCTCTCAAAGCTCTCAACATGTACTCTCTGGAAACGAGACGAGAAAGATGTTAAATAATATATACATGGAAGATATTGAATAGACAGGTTCCAAATATGAACAGTAGAATTAAAACGTACTAAAGCGAAAGATACGGTAGGAAATTCAAAATAGAACCATTGAGGAATAGAGGTGCATTAGGCACAATCAGAGAGGACTGTCTTATCATCAAGGGTCCACGGCTGTTCAAAACCCTTTTAGCAAGCATTAGTAATTTTGCCGGAACAAAGATGGATGTATTCTAAAGAATTTAGACAGATTCTTACAAGACGTGCCAGACTAACCAGGCTGTAGTGTTTATGTGGGCCTGTGGGCCGTTCAAGCAACAGCCTGTTGAACCAAGTTATCATAAGTTGAGCCAGGCTTCAGGCCAGGCTCAGGGAAAAGAAGCACTCCCAAAACACTCTCCAGATGTGCCGGGGTGGAGGGGTGTGCCAGGTGGTAGGGATATGCCGGTGTTAGCTTTCAAATTGTAAGACGGTTGGTGTATAGCCAATCCTGAGTCACGTATCCCTGGTAATACACCTGACCTTTTCTGCCTTGTAGATAATCCCTTATCCAGTGTAGCAATCTCCCTGTTATTCCCAGATTAGCTAATTCGTATAAGATTACTTCCCCATTGGCTTTATCAAATGCTCCTTGCAGATCAACAAAAACTCTACAATTGTCATCCACATTAGACAAACACTTTAAGAGACAATCCGCAGTACTTTTGCCTTTGATAAAACCAAAGAGATTACTGGACATGTTATCACCTACAAGGTAGAGTAGCCTATTTAACAAAATCCTTTCCATCATTTTACAAAAGCAGGATATTAAGGAGACAGGACCTAGATTCAGGAAGCTCTGTGTATTTCTTCGTAAGTGGGTTTGCTACGAAGGTTCCTAAGTGCGCCCTAAGAAGATGCTTAGGTGCGATTCAATAAGGTATACTTAGGAAGAAAAATTGTTGGTTCACCTGCGTGCCGATAGAGGTCACTACTGTGTTTCGTTTGGCCAATCAGAGAGCAGCAACATTCTTCATATTAAAGATTTAGCGCTGGCTTATCGCAGCTCTACTGCCTCCTATTTACGTCGAATTTTCTTATAAAATTAGTATATTTCGAAGTAAAACAATGTTTTTTCAACTTCTACAGCCAGCACCGACATTGTAGTAAACAAATATGTTACATTTGTTGTTTACCTACGTAATTCTAAGAGATACTGTGTAGCTGTCCTTGTTGCTCGGAAGATGCGCTGACAATTATTGTATATATTTACTGAATTTACCCAAGGGCCACTAACTATCTAGTGACCTCGAAGAGGACAGAAAGCCGGCGGCTTGTTGAAGGGCCCGCCAATTGTCTTAATTATATTTTTTAGCTGGAATTTGGCATTTACGGCTTCAGCGGGTAGGCGGTTCCATGGGTTTATAGCCCTCTTGGTGGAAAAAAACATCTGTTTTCAGTCCTACTTGAGAGAACATACTCTCCAACACTATATCTGTGATTGTCCTGTTATCAGTGACTTCATACCAAATGGTATGAGGTATTTTGAGCTCTGTAATTACTTCATACACTCAGGAATATTGGAAGATATTCTTGTGCTGCACCCAGATTTTGCCAGTGGAGGCTAATAGATCAGCATTAAGTATTTTGTTCTCTCCTAATTCCATGTATGACTGGCCATCCTGTGAGGTGAGCTTGTAGCTGGTTTTTGATCTACACTGTGTGGTCCTTTAGACAGAATAGGGAAGCAGCACATTGCTGTGTATACCTAAACATGTTTAAAAATACATTGTTTGAGAGGAGTTTTGTAGAAACTGGTAAGAGTAATTATAATATAATGTTTCCATGATTCAGTGCTTACCTCTTGTGAAAATTGCTTAGAGTTGTTTAGTCAGAGTTGATTTGTTTTTTGTATTGAGGCTGGTATTTTCTAATTTGATTCCATGTACAGTATGTCTAACCATCCTGTGAGATGGGAGTATTAGATAAACTTATAGCTAGTTTTTTATCTACACTGTGTAATATTCCATATAGAATAGGGTAGCAGCACATTGCTGTGTATACCTAATCTTCTTAATAAAAAAAATCAGTAATAAAGATTTTAAATTATAGTTTGTATTATTACAAATACAGTACTGTATTATCCTTATTAAATCATGTTGACCATGGATCATTAAGATCTCATGTTGATATGTAATACAAGTCATATTTCTTTTGAACTGCTAATCCATGTTAATCATTCATTAAATTGTGCATTATGTCTCAATTTTTCACTTCCTTGGATATACTGTACAGTACAAAAAGATAGGAAAAAATAAACCAGTAATATTTCTTTCATTATATTTTTCATTTAAATAACTGCATCAATATTTTTACAGCTGACAGGGTTTGTTTTCCCATACAGGTGCATTATTTGTTAAAAAAATTTGGTTTATTGTTACACACAATGGTGCTACATAGCCTTCCCAGCTTGGTGCCTTCTTTTAATACTTACTGATTAAAAAATAAATAATAAATACATTTTATTCAGGAAAAGTACATACAGTTGATTTACAAACATAATGTTGGATTTATAGGCAGAGCTAGTACATACAATACCTAAAGCCACTAATACTCTAGCATTTCGGGCAAGGTGTGGGGGGGAAAAAAACAGACTAAAACTTAATAGTAATCGGGATTAGGTATAAATTGTGTTGAAAGAAGGAATAAAAAATACAAAAAGGGGGTTAACATAGCATAAATCAGCAATTGCACATGTTGGTGAACAGCGTTGTTTAAAAAATAGCAAGACATGGGTTGACATTTAGGAGGTAAGTTAGGTTACATGGAGTTAATTAGGCAGTACTTGGTTTAACTCTTAAACTGGTTGAGAGAGGTACAGCCGTTGACATGATTCGAGAGGTCATTCCACATTCTGGGTCCCTTGATTTGTAGAGCACTTCTAGTTTGGTTACACACAGCCAAATTGAGTAACAGGAAGAGGTCTTGGACACAAATTTGTTCCATGCTAAATGTAGAGGAATCAGCTGAGTATTCCTCAAATAAAATAAGTTGCCTCAGCTTATAAGGTAAATAAAATAAGCATTTCTCAAATAAGTAGCTGCCTCACTGCTACATAGCCTTCCCGGCATGGTGCCTTCTTTTGATAATTACTTGTTCCACACCCAAATTGTATAACAGGAAGAGGTCTTGGACACCTACTTCCCTCTCTCTTTTTTAATAATCTATATAGTCATAATTATAGCTTTAAGTATTCAATGAATAAAGTTTTTGACATTTTTACCCTTTTCCTTACCTAACATCATTTGTGCAGCATATTTTTATTTTATGTCTCACCCAGATTTAATTTAAAAATAAAACCAAACTAAATAAATTAGAAATGGGTATGTATAGCTAAGGTACACCCTTACTACTAGGTGAACAGGGGCATTTGGTGATAGTAAATGATCCCATCAGGCAGGGCTCATCACCTTCTCTCATATTTCATGTTCATCAGTGTTTATTTACTTAATAACGACTGGTATAATATCTTGCTATTATAAAACTAATTCTACTATCATCAAACACACATTTACTTCAAGTTTCAAGCAGAGAATGCATATATAACTAACACGAAGGATTCCTCTTCAATAGATTCACCAGCTATAATGTTTTGGTCATGTTCCAATATCATAAATCGATCCCAGTGTTATGTAGTAGAGAAAAAATGACATATCCAGTTTACGTAAAGCTACGAGTGGTCGAAACCACACTTAAATCCCGGAATGAACTTACGAAGATTTTTCCACTTAGGGTAGCTATTTGAATACGGACGTAGCCGCCACGAAGGCGCTAAGAAGGAATTCGTTCTTAGCTAAGAGGAAAAACCTTCGTAAGTACCTTCCTGAATCCGGCCCCAGGTCTGTAGCCTCCGTTTGACTTAGGGATAGGAATGATGACAGCCTCTTTCCATTTTCTTGGTAACTTTCCCTCTCTATAACTCATATTAAACAAATCAAGTAAGGGACTAGGTTTCATACCGGCTAAATAATTAAGTATGTCATACGTTACTCCATCTTTTCCCGGAGCAGTAGAGCTGCCACTTTTTATAGCATCCAGTAGCTCATCGTGAGTTATCTCAGTGCATGTTATAGATCTTGTATTTAAGGCACATAAAGTTACTACATTTCTAATATTTTCCCATGACTCAATGGTGACTCTCGTGTCTGCAGGAAAGGACTCCATACCAGCAGCACTTGCCCATTTATCTACTAACTCATTAGCAACTTTCCCTGGATCTGAGTGAGCAATGAATTTGGTCTTACAACCCCTGATTTTGTTTACTGCTCTCCATATGTCTTTAAGGTTCTTAGTATGACCAATGGACGGAGCAAATTCTTGCCAGTATCTGTCCCGCGCCTCCTTCCTCACCTGACTGCATTCCCTAGCCACTTCCAACATTGTATTTTTCTCTTCATCCCTCATTCCATTTTTTAACCATTCTTTATGCGCATTCCGTAGCATTCTTTCCCACCCCTTGACTTGCTGATCATTGGAATATTTAAATTTCTTAGGTCCGTGCGTCTTGCTTCCCCTGCCGGTCAGGTGTCGGCCTATATATCCTCCCCCTTCTCCCTTCTCCTTTAGTCAGTTTGGTGTTGACAAAGGCTTTAACAAGCCGGAACGTTCACCTCATTTCATGTTTCTCTGTGGATTTTCCGCATATATATATATATATATATATATATATATATATATATATATATATATATATATATATATATATATATATATATATATATATATATATATATATATATTTATATATATATATATATATATATATATATATATATATATATATATGGATATATATATATATATATATATATATATATATATATATATATATATATATATATATATATACATGGATATATATATATATATATATATATATATATATATATATATATATATATATATATATATATATATATAAATATATATATATATATATATATATATATATATATATATATATATATATATATATATATATATATATATAAATTGGTAAAATGGTAAATCTTGGGCATAGCATTGGTAAAATGCTATGCCCAAGATTACTATCCGAGTGCTGGCGGTGGGGTGGTTCAAATAGCCTCGGCTATCACCTCATTATGTCCGGTCGTGATGGTCAAGTGGATTAAGGCGTCTTGTACATACCAGTTGCGTGGCATCTGGGAGTATGGGTTCGAGTCACTTCTGGGGTGTGAGTTTTCAGTTGCATATTGTCCTGGGGACCATTCAGGCTTGTTCGCATTTGTGTTCCTCACATGTTCCCCAAAGAATGAGGTGATTTGGTAAAATGCTATGCCCAAGTTTACTATCCGAGTGCCGGCGGTGGGGTGGTTCAAATAGCCTCGGCTATCACCTCATTATGTCCGGTCGTGATGGTCAAGTGGATTAAGGCGTCTTGTACATACCAGTTGCGTGGCATCTGGGAGTATGGGTTCGAGTCACTTCTGGGGTGTGAGTTTTCAGTTGCATATTGTCCTGGGGACCATTCAGGCTTGTTCGCATTTGTGTTCCTCACGTGTGCCCCAAAGAATGAGGTGATTTGGTAAAATGCTATGCCCAAGATTACTATCCGAGTGCCGGCGGTGGGGTGGTTCAAATAGCCTCGGCTATCACCTCATTATGTCCGGTCGTGATGGTCAAGTGGATTACGGCGTCTTGTACATACCAGTTGCGTGTCATCTGGGAGTATGGGTTCGAGTCACTTCTGGGGTGTGAGTTTTCAGTTGCATATTGTCCTGGGGACCATTCAGGCTTGTTCGCATTTGTGTTCCTCACGTGTGCCCCAAAGAATGAGGTGATTTGGTAAAATGCTATGCCCAAGATTACTATCTGAGTGCCGGCGGTGGGGTGGTTCAAATAGCCTCGGCTATCACCTCATTATGTCCGGTCGTGATGGTCAAGTGGATTAAGGCGTCTTGTACATACCAGTTGCGTGGCATCTGGGAGTATGGGTTCGAGTCACTTCTGGGGTGTGAGTTTTCAGTTGCATATTGTCCTGGGGACCATTCAGGCTTGTTCGCATTTGTGTTCCTCACGTGTGCCCCAAAGAATGAGGTGATTTGGTAAAATGCTATGCCCAAGATTACTATCCGAGTGCCGGCGGTGGGGTGGTTCAAATAGCCTCGGCTATCACCTCATTATGTCCGGTCGTGATGGTCAAGTGGATTAAGGCGTCTTGTACATACCAGTTGCGTGGCATCTGGGAGTATGGGTTCGAGTCACTTCTGGGGTGTGAGTTTTCAGTTGCATATTGTCCTGGGGACCATTCAGGCTTGTTCGCATTTGTGTTCCTCACGTGTTCCCCAAAGAATGAGGTGATTTGGTAAAATGCTATGCCCAAGATTACTATCCGAGTGCCGGCGGTGGGGTGGTTCAAATAGCCTCGGCTATCACCTCATTATGTCCGGTCGTGATGGTCAAGTGGATTAAGGCGTCTTGTACATACCAGTTGCGTGGCATCTGGGAGTATGGGTTCGAGTCACTTCTGGGGTGTGAGTTTTCAGTTGCATATTCTCCTGGGGACCATTCAGGCTTGTTCTCATTTGTGTTCCTCACGTGTGCCCCAAAGAATGAGGTGATTTGGTAAAATGCTATGCCCAAGATTACTATCCGAGTGCCGGCGGTGGGGTGGTTCAAATAGCCTCGGCTATCACCTCATTATGTCCGGTCGTGATGGTCAAGTGGATTAAGGCGTCTTGTACATACCAGTTGCGTGGCATCTGGGAGTATGGGTTCGAGTCACTTCTGGGGTGTGAGTTTTCAGTTGCATATTGTCCTGGGGACCATTCAGGCTTGTTCGCATTTGTGTTCCTCACGTGTTCCCCAAAGAATGAGGTGATTTGGTAAAATGCTATGCCCAAGATTACTATCCGAGTGCCGGCGGTGGGGTGGTTCAAATAGCCTCGGCTATCACCTCATTATGTCCGGTCGTGATGGTCAAGTGGATTAAGGCGTCTTGTACATACCAGTTGCGTGGCATCTGGGAGTATAGGTTCGAGTCACTTCTGGGGTGTGAGTTTTCAGTTGCATATTGTCCTGGGGACCATTCAGGCTTGTTCGCATTTGTGTTCCTCATGTGTGCCCCAAAGAATGAGGTGATTTGGTAAAATGCTATGCCCAAGATTACTATCCGAGTGCCGGCGGTGGGGTGGTTCAAATAGCCTCGGCTATCACCTCATTATGTCCGGTCGTGATGGTCAAGTGGATTACGGCGTCTTGTACATACCAGTTGCGTGGCATCTGGGAGTATGGGTTCGAGTCACTTCTGGGGTGTGAGTTTTCAGTTGCATATTGTCCTGGGGACCATTCAGGCTTGTTCGCATTTGTGTTCCTCACGTGTGCCCCAAAGAATGAGGTGATTTGGTAAAATGCTATGCCCAAGATTACTATCTGAGTGCCGGCGGTGGGGTGGTTCAAATAGCCTCGGCTATCACCTCATTATGTCCGGTCGTGATGGTCAAGTGGATTAAGGCGTCTTGTACATACCAGTTGCGTGGCATCTGGGAGTATGGGTTCGAGTCACTTCTGGGGTGTGAGTTTTCAGTTGCATATTGTCCTGGGGACCATTCAGGCTTGTTCGCATTTGTGTTCCTCACGTGTGCCCCAAAGAATGAGGTGATTTGGTAAAATGCTATGCCCAAGATTACTATCCGAGTGCCGGCGGTGGGGTGGTTCAAATAGCCTCGGCTATCACCTCATTATGTCCGGTCGTGATGGTCAAGTGGATTAAGGCGTCTTGTACATACCAGTTGCGTGGCATCTGGGAGTATGGGTTCGAGTCACTTCTGGGGTGTGAGTTTTCAGTTGCATATTGTCCAGGGGACCATTCAGGCTTGTTCGCATTTGTGTTCCTCACGTGTTCCCCAAAGAATGAGGTGATTTGGTAAAATGCTATGCCCAAGATTACTATCCGAGTGCCGGCGGTGGGGTGGTTCAAATAGCCTCGGCTATCACCTCATTATGTCCGGTCGTGATGGTCAAGTGGATTAAGGCGTCTTGTACATACCAGTTGCGTGGCATCTGGGAGTATGGGTTCGAGTCACTTCTGGGGTGTGAGTTTTCAGTTGCATATTCTCCTGGGGACCATTCAGGCTTGTTCGCATTTGTGTTCCTCACGTGTGCCCCAAAGAATGAGGTGATTTGGTAAAATGCTATGCCCAAGATTACTATCCGAGTGCCGGCGGTGGGGTGGTTCAAATAGCCTCGGCTATCACCTCATTATGTCCGGTCGTGATGGTCAAGTGGATTAAGGCGTCTTGTACATACCAGTTGCGTGGCATCTGGGAGTATGGGTTCGAGTCACTTCTGGGGTGTGAGTTTTCAGTTGCATATTGTCCTGGGGACCATTCAGGCTTGTTCGCATTTGTGTTCCTCACGTGTGCCCCAAAGAATGAGGTGATTTGGTAAAATGCTATGCCCAAGATTACTATCCGAGTGCCGGCGGTGGGGTGGTTCAAATAGCCTCGGCTATCACCTCATTATGTCCGGTCGTGATGGTCAAGTGGATTAAGGCGTCTTGTACATACCAGTTGCGTGGCATCTGGGAGTATGGGTTCGAGTCACTTCTGGGGTGTGAGTTTTCAGTTGCATATTGTCCTGGGGACCATTCAGGCTTGTTCGCATTTGTGTTCCTCACGTGTGCCCCAAAGAATGAGGTGATTTGGTAAAATGCTATGCCCAAGATTACTATCCGAGTGCCGGCGGTGGGGTGGTTCAAATAGCCTCGGCTATCACCTCATTATGTCCGGTCGTGATGGTCAAGTGGATTAAGGCGTCTTGTACATACCAGTTGCGTGGCATCTGGGAGTATGGGTTCGAGTCACTTCTGGGGTGTGAGTTTTCAGTTGCATATTGTCCTGGGGACCATTCAGGCTTGTTCGCATTTGTGTTCCTCACGTGTTCCCCAAAGAATGAGGTGATTTGGTAAAATGCTATGCCCAAGATTACTATCCGAGTGCCGGCGGTGGGGTGGTTCAAATAGCCTCGGCTATCACCTCATTATGTCCGGTCGTGATGGTCAAGTGGATTAAGGCGTCTTGTACATACCAGTTGCGTGGCATCTGGGAGTATAGGTTCGAGTCACTTCTGGGGTGTGAGTTTTCAGTTGCATATTGTCCTGGGGACCATTCAGGCTTGTTCGCATTTGTGTTCCTCATGTGTGCCCCAAAGAATGAGGTGATTTGGTAAAATGCTATGCCCAAGATTACTATCCGAGTGCCGGCGGTGGGGTGGTTCAAATAGCCTCGGCTATCACCTCATTATGTCCGGTCGTGATGGTCAAGTGGATTAAGGCGTCTTGTACATACCAGTTGCGTGGCATCTGGGAGTATGGGTTCGAGTCACTTCTGGGGTGTGAGTTTTCAGTTGCATATTGTCCTGGGGACCATTCAGGCTTGTTCGCATTTGTGTTCCTCACGTGTTCCCCAAAGAATGAGGTGATTTGGTAAAATGCTATGCCCAAGATTACTATCCGAGTGCCGGCGGTGGGGTGGTTCAAATAGCCTCGGCTATCACCTCATTATGTCCGGTCGTGATGGTCAAGTGGATTAAGGCGTCTTGTACATACCAGTTGCGTGGCATCTGGGAGTATGGGTTCGAGTCACTTCTGGGGTGTGAGTTTTCAGTTGCATATTGTCCTGGGGACCATTCAGGCTTGTTCGCATTTGTGTTCCTCATGTGTGCCCCAAAGAATGAGGTGATTTGGTAAAATGCTATGCCCAAGATTACTATCTGAGTGCCGGCGGTGGGGTGGTTCAAATAGCCTCGGCTATCACCTCATTATGTCCGGTCGTGATGGTCAAGTGGATTAAGGCGTCTTGTACATACCAGTTGCGTGGCATCTGGGAGTATGGGTTCGAGTCACTTCTGGGGTGTGAGTTTTCAGTTGCATATTGTCCTGGGGACCATTCAGGCTTGTTCGCATTTGTGTTCCTCACGTGTGCCCCAAAGAATGAGGTGATTTGGTAAAATGCTATGCCCAAGATTACTATCCGAGTGCCGGCGGTGGGGTGGTTCAAATAGCCTCGGCTATCACCTCATTATGTCCGGTCGTGATGGTCAAGTGGATTAAGGCGTCTTGTACATACCAGTTGCGTGGCATCTGGGAGTATGGGTTCGAGTCACTTCTGGGGTGTGAGTTTTCAGTTGCATATTGTCCTGGGGACCATTCAGGCTTGTTCGCATTTGTGTTCCTCACGTGTTCCCCAAAGAATGAGGTGATTTGGTAAAATGCTATGCCCAAGATTACTATCCGAGTGCCGGCGGTGGGGTGGTTCAAATAGCCTCGGCTATCACCTCATTATGTCCGGTCGTGATGGTCAAGTGGATTAAGGCGTCTTGTACATACCAGTTGCGTGGCATCTGGGAGTATGGGTTCGAGTCACTTCTGGGGTGTGAGTTTTCAGTTGCATATTCTCCTGGGGACCATTCAGGCTTGTTCGCATTTGTGTTCCTCACGTGTGCCCCAAAGAATGAGGTGATTTGGTAAAATGCTATGCCCAAGATTACTATCCGAGTGCCGGCGGTGGGGTGGTTCAAATAGCCTCGGCTATCACCTCATTATGTCCGGTCGTGATGGTCAAGTGGATTAAGGCGTCTTGTACATACCAGTTGCGTGGCATCTGGGAGTATGGGTTCGAGTCACTTCTGGGGTGTGAGTTTTCAGTTGCATATTGTCCTGGGGACCATTCAGGCTTGTTCGCATTTGTGTTCCTCACGTGTTCCCCAAAGAATGAGGTGATTTGGTAAAATGCTATGCCCAAGATTACTATCCGAGTGCCGGCGGTGGGGTGGTTCAAATAGCCTCGGCTATCACCTCATTATGTCCGGTCGTGATGGTCAAGTGGATTAAGGCGTCTTGTACATACCAGTTGCGTGGCATCTGGGAGTATAGGTTCGAGTCACTTCTGGGGTGTGAGTTTTCAGTTGCATATTGTCCTGGGGACCATTCAGGCTTGTTCGCATTTGTGTTCCTCATGTGTGCCCCAAAGAATGAGGTGATTTGGTAAAATGCTATGCCCAAGATTACTATCCGAGTGCCGGCGGTGGGGTGGTTCAAATAGCCTCGGCTATCACCTCATTATGTCCGGTCGTGATGGTCAAGTGGATTACGGCGTCTTGTACATACCAGTTGCGTGGCATCTGGGAGTATGGGTTCGAGTCACTTCTGGGGTGTGAGTTTTCAGTTGCATATTGTCCTGGGGACCATTCAGGCTTGTTCGCATTTGTGTTCCTCACGTGTGCCCCAAAGAATGAGGTGATTTGGTAAAATGCTATGCCCAAGATTACTATCTGAGTGCCGGCGGTGGGGTGGTTCAAATAGCCTCGGCTATCACCTCATTATGTCCGGTCGTGATGGTCAAGTGGATTAAGGCGTCTTGTACATACCAGTTGCGTGGCATCTGGGAGTATGGGTTCGAGTCACTTCTGGGGTGTGAGTTTTCAGTTGCATATTGTCCTGGGGACCATTCAGGCTTGTTCGCATTTGTGTTCCTCACGTGTGCCCCAAAGAATGAGGTGATTTGGTAAAATGCTATGCCCAAGATTACTATCCGAGTGCCGGCGGTGGGGTGGTTCAAATAGCCTCGGCTATCACCTCATTATGTCCGGTCGTGATGGTCAAGTGGATTAAGGCGTCTTGTACATACCAGTTGCGTGGCATCTGGGAGTATGGGTTCGAGTCACTTCTGGGGTGTGAGTTTTCAGTTGCATATTGTCCAGGGGACCATTCAGGCTTGTTCGCATTTGTGTTCCTCACGTGTTCCCCAAAGAATGAGGTGATTTGGTAAAATGCTATGCCCAAGATTACTATCCGAGTGCCGGCGGTGGGGTGGTTCAAATAGCCTCGGCTATCACCTCATTATGTCCGGTCGTGATGGTCAAGTGGATTAAGGCGTCTTGTACATACCAGTTGCGTGGCATCTGGGAGTATGGGTTCGAGTCACTTCTGGGGTGTGAGTTTTCAGTTGCATATTCTCCTGGGGACCATTCAGGCTTGTTCGCATTTGTGTTCCTCACGTGTGCCCCAAAGATGAGGTGATTTGGTAAAATGCTATGCCCAAGATTACTATCCGAGTGCCGGCGGTGGGGTGGTTCAAATAGCCTCGGCTATCACCTCATTATGTCCGGTCGTGATGGTCAAGTGGATTAAGGCGTCTTGTACATACCAGTTGCGTGGCATCTGGGAGTATGGGTTCGAGTCACTTCTGGGGTGTGAGTTTTCAGTTGCATATTGTCCTGGGGACCATTCAGGCTTGTTCGCATTTGTGTTCCTCACGTGTGCCCCAAAGAATGAGGTGATTTGGTAAAATGCTATGCCCAAGATTACTATCCGAGTGCCGGCGGTGGGGTGGTTCAAATAGCCTCGGCTATCACCTCATTATGTCCGGTCGTGATGGTCAAGTGGATTAAGGCGTCTTGTACATACCAGTTGCGTGGCATCTGGGAGTATGGGTTCGAGTCACTTCTGGGGTGTGAGTTTTCAGTTGCATATTGTCCTGGGGACCATTCAGGCTTGTTCGCATTTGTGTTCCTCACGTGTGCCCCAAAGAATGAGGTGATTTGGTAAAATGCTATGCCCAAGATTACTATCCGAGTGCCGGCGGTGGGGTGGTTCAAATAGCCTCGGCTATCACCTCATTATGTCCGGTCGTGATGGTCAAGTGGATTAAGGCGTCTTGTACATACCAGTTGCGTGGCATCTGGGAGTATGGGTTCGAGTCACTTCTGGGGTGTGAGTTTTCAGTTGCATATTGTCCTGGGGACCATTCAGGCTTGTTCGCATTTGTGTTCCTCACGTGTTCCCCAAAGAATGAGGTGATTTGGTAAAATGCTATGCCCAAGATTACTATCCGAGTGCCGGCGGTGGGGTGGTTCAAATAGCCTCGGCTATCACCTCATTATGTCCGGTCGTGATGGTCAAGTGGATTAAGGCGTCTTGTACATACCAGTTGCGTGGCATCTGGGAGTATAGGTTCGAGTCACTTCTGGGGTGTGAGTTTTCAGTTGCATATTGTCCTGGGGACCATTCAGGCTTGTTCGCATTTGTGTTCCTCATGTGTGCCCCAAAGAATGAGGTGATTTGGTAAAATGCTATGCCCAAGATTACTATCCGAGTGCCGGCGGTGGGGTGGTTCAAATAGCCTCGGCTATCACCTCATTATGTCCGGTCGTGATGGTCAAGTGGATTAAGGCGTCTTGTACATACCAGTTGCGTGGCATCTGGGAGTATGGGTTCGAGTCACTTCTGGGGTGTGAGTTTTCAGTTGCATATTGTCCTGGGGACCATTCAGGCTTGTTCGCATTTGTGTTCCTCACGTGTTCCCCAAAGAATGAGGTGATTTGGTAAAATGCTATGCCCAAGATTACTATCCGAGTGCCGGCGGTGGGGTGGTTCAAATAGCCTCGGCTATCACCTCATTATGTCCGGTCGTGATGGTCAAGTGGATTAAGGCGTCTTGTACATACCAGTTGCGTGGCATCTGGGAGTATGGGTTCGAGTCACTTCTGGGGTGTGAGTTTTCAGTTGCATATTGTCCTGGGGACCATTCAGGCTTGTTCGCATTTGTGTTCCTCATGTGTGCCCCAAAGAATGAGGTGATTTGGTAAAATGCTATGCCCAAGATTACTATCCGAGTGCCGGCGGTGGGGTGGTTCAAATAGCCTCGGCTATCACCTCATTATGTCTGGTCGTGATGGTCAAGTGGATTAAGGCGTCTTGTACATACCAGTTGCGTGGCATCTGGGAGTATGGGTTCGAGTCACTTCTGGGGTGTGAGTTTTCAGTTGCATATTGTCCTGGGGACCATTCAGGCTTGTTCGCATTTGTGTTCCTCATGTGTGCCCCAAAGAATGAGGTGATTTGGTAAAATGCTATGCCCAAGATTACTATCCGAGTGCCGGCGGTGGGGTGGTTCAAATAGCCTCGGCTATCACCTCATTATGTCTGGTCGTGATGGTCAAGTGGATTAAGGCGTCTTGTACATACCAGTTGCGTGGCATCTGGGAGTATGGGTTCGAGTCACTTCTGGGGTGTGAGTTTTCAGTTGCATATTGTCCTGGG
The DNA here is from genome assembly GCF_040958095.1 of Procambarus clarkii. Classification (NCBI taxonomy): domain Eukaryota; kingdom Metazoa; phylum Arthropoda; class Malacostraca; order Decapoda; family Cambaridae; genus Procambarus; species Procambarus clarkii. Next base: position 5,669,069 of record NC_091190.1, on the reverse strand, counting down.
GACCATTCAGGCTTGTTCGCATATATCTATATATATATATATATATATATATATATATATATATATATATATATATATATATATATATATATATATATAAATTGTGTCTTATGTACTAGGTTGTTTCCTTACTCCTTGTTTCCCTAAGCTCAAGTAAGATCATCTATTTCCCTAGACAATATTTAAAAATTTCATCCACCCTCCCCCCCCCCCCCCCCCCCCACCGAATTCCTAACAGAAATGGGTGGCCTGTCCAAAAGGAGCCTGATAAAACTGGGTTGCCTGTATGGGAAACCTGACATAAAAATTGTGTAGCCTATTTCTTCACTTTGACTTGTGTAGAAATTTAGATTATTTTTAATATTGGTATAATACGAGTTTATGTATTTTATTACTTATTTATGTACATTTTATTAATCTTTATGAAAAGTGTTTTAAATTTTGTTGTGTTCTCGAGTGCAAAAATTTACCAGTTGACAGGGCAGTCGAATAAACTAAGCACTGTCCTTATCAGTTTTCCTAACTAATTCTCAGCCGAAAAGTGAAAGTGTTGGAGTCTGCTGTATCTTAGCACACTAAATATGGATTTGGTAGCACAACAAATTGTCGACAATCCAAGTGTTGAGGCTTTAAAAGCGGCAAAAAAAGTATTATCCTAGTGGCTGTTGGCAAGCACTATGGACTATCATTGCACATGGGAATAGTGAAGACGGAACTGTTAAGAGAGATAATGATGCACTGGGTAGATGAGCAATTCTCCCACAGGAAATATTAGAGCAGTACCCGTCCACCAATGGTGCAAAAGTTGTAACTACAGAAAAGGTGGAGACTCAGATGGTGCAGGCAGAATTGGGACTAAAGAAGTTGCAGTTGTAGGCTGAACAAGCTCAGAAGAAGCTGGAGACAGAGCAAGCTCAGAAGAAATTAGAAATAGAACTAGCAATGAAGAGGTTAGAAGTGGAGCAAGCTCAGAAAAAAATTGAGTCAGAGACTAGGCTAGCAGTATTGGGAATTCGATTAGAAAACACTGGTGTTGTTGACTTAGGAACACCTGGGCAGTTAAAGGTTAATAAAAAATGTCAACTTTTCTCTATTCTGTGAGACAGACTCGGACCAGTTCTTCATTCATTTTGAAAAGTTGGCACAGAGTATGGAGTGGCATGAAACACAATGGGTATCCCTTCTGCAGGGTCAGTTGGTGGGAAAGGCACAGAGGATATTTGCAGCTTATGTCTTTGAGTAACAGTTTTGACTATGACAAGGTAAAGGCAGCCATCCTTACTGCTTATCAACTTGTTCCTGAGGCTTATAGGCAAAAGTTTAGACAACTGAGACGAGACCCAAGTCAAACTTTAGTAGAATTTGTACAAGAGAAATATAATATGTTTAATAAATGGATAGATGCTGAAAATTTGGGATCTAGACTCTCTTAAAAATTTATTCTTAGTAGAAGAATTTTTATCTTGTATACCTTCTAATGAGGCTTTATATTTGGCAGAGAAATTACCCAGAGATATTTATGAGTTGGCTAAATTAGCAGATGAATATGAGTTGATGCATAAAGTAACTTAAAAAAAAATAATTCAAATAGACAAGGTCGAACACTAAACTCCTCCGTTAGATTTGGGTCCCACATGTACCCAACAGCAGGTCAAGGAAACATCTTTTCAAAGGTGCCAGGTGGTAAAGAGAGTAATGTGAAACCCAAACAGGATCACACCAGTAATAAGCCTCACCCAGAGTTGAAACAGTGTTTCTACTGCCATAGGAAGGGTCATGTTGGTAAGAGTTGTTGGTTTCTTCACCCTGAAAAGAGGCCTATGGCACTCACAGTGTGTGATGGGAGGAAAACCAAATGTGTAGCAAAAATAATAGGAAAAAAAAGCTCTTGCTATTAATCATTTTGGAGAATTTATATCAAATAGGAAATTACAGTGTGCAAATGGTTTGTGGCATGATGATAAAATTTTGAGGGATACAGGAGCATCCTAATCTTTACTTGTAGAGAGTGTTACAATATATACAGTCTATAGAGACTGGGGAGGTAATAATTATACAGGGAATCACTGGAGATTTCCAGACTGTACCCTTGAGGGAAGTAAACCTTGAGTGTGATTTTATTAAAGGCAAAAGTTTAGTAGGTGTTAGTCCTAAATTACCAGTTCCTGGTATGTACAAGACGCCTTAATCCACTTGACCATCACGACCGGACATAATGAGGTGATAGCCGAGGATATTTGAACCACCCCACCGCCGGCACTCGGATAGTAATCTTGGGCATAGCATTTTACCAAATCACCTCATTCTTTGGGGAATACGTGAGGAACACAAATGCGAACAAGCCTGAAAGGTCCCCAGGACAATATGCAACTGAAAACTCACACCCCAGAAGTGACTCGAACCCATACTCCCAGATGCCACGCAACTGGTATGTACAAGACGCCTTAATCCACTTGACCATCACGACCGGACATAATGAGGTGATAGCCGAGGCTATTTGAACCACCCCACCGCCGGCACTCGGATAGTAATCTTGGGCATAGCATTTTACCAAATCACCTCATTCTTTGGGGCACACGTGAGGAACACAAATGCGAACAAGCCTGAATGGTCCCCAGGACAATATGCAACTGAAAACTCACACCCCAGAAGTGACTCGAACCCATACTCCCAGATGCCACACAACTGGTATGTACAAGATGCCTTAATCCACTTGACCATCACGACCGGACATAATGAGGTGATAGCCGAGGCTATTTGAACCACCCCACCGCCGGCACTCGGATAGTAATCTTGGGCATAGCATTTTACCAAATCACCTCATTCTTTGGGGCACACGTGAGGAACACAAATGCGAACAAGCCTGAATGGTCCCCAGGAGAATATGCAACTGAAAACTCACACCCCAGAAGTGACTCGAACCCATACTCCCAGATGCCACGCAACTGGTATGTACAAGACGCCTTAATCCACTTGACCATCACGACCGGACATAATGAGGTGATAGCCGAGGCTATTTGAACCACCCCACTGCCGGCACTCGGATAGTAATCTTGGGCATAGCATTTTACCAAATCACCTCATTCTTTGGGGCACACGTGAGGAACACAAATGCGAACAAGCCTGAATGGTCCCCAGGACAATATGCAACTGAAAACTCACACCCCAGAAGTGACTCGAACCCATACTCCCAGATGCCACGCAACTGGTATGTACAAGACGCCTTAATCCACTTGACCATCACGACCGGACATAATGAGGTGATAGCCGAGGCTATTTGAACCACCCCACCGCCGGCACTCAAATAGTAATCTTGGGCATAGCATTTTACCAAATCACCTCATTCTTTGGGGCACACGTGAGGAACACAAATGCGAACAAGCCTGAATGGTCCCCAGGACAATATGCAACTGAAAACTCACACCCCAGAAGTGACTCGAACCCATACTCCCAGATGCCACGCAACTGGTATGTACAAGACGCCTTAATCCACTTGACCATCACGACTGGACATAATGAGGTGATAGCCGAGGCTATTTGAACCACCCCACCGCCGGCACTCGGATAGTAATCTTGGGCATAGCATTTTACCAAATCGCCATATATATATATATATATATATATATATATATATATATATATATATATATATATATATATATATATATATATATATATATATATATATATATATATATATATATATACATATATATATATATATATATATATATATATATATATATATATATATATATATATATATATATATTATTAAATATGACCGAAAAAGTAAGATTAACAATTCTAACACGAATTTTCTCAATCTTTCGTACATTATGCTTCACTGTTGGAGGTAAATCAAAAATCACTTCTCCAAAATTCATTTTTATTTCTAGTCTGACGCGACACGGGCGCGTTTCGTAAAACTTATTACATTTTCAAAGACTTCACAAATACACAACTGATTAGAACTTGCGTTTCTCTGATTTTATATCTACATTTGAGTGAGGTGGGAAGGGTGATGTGGCATTAATACAAGACAGAACAATAGGGGATATTAATAGGGTATTAAAAGTATCAACACAAGACAGAACAGAAACAATGGGTATTGAATAGAAGTGTTTGTAGAATGCCTATTGGTCCATATTTCTTGATGCTTCTATATTGGAGCGGAGTCTTGAGGTGGGTAGAATATAGTTGTGCAATAATTGGCTGTTGATTGCTGGTGTTGACTTCTTGATGTGTAGTGCCTCGCAAACGTCAAGCCGCCTGCTATCGCTGTATCTATCGATGATTTCTGTGTTGTTTACTAGGATTTCTCTGGCGATGGTTTGGTTATGGGAAGAGATTATATGTTCCTTAATGGAGCCCTGTTGCTTATGCATCGTTAAACGCCTAGAAAGAGATGTTGTTGTCTTGCCTATATACTGGTTTTTTTGGAGCTTACGGAGGAGATAAGTCAAACGGAGGCTACAGACCTTGGGCCGGATTCAGGAAGGTACTTACGAAGGTTTTTCCTCTTAGCTAAGAACGAATTCCTTCTTAGCGCCTTCGTGGCGGCTACGTCCGTATTCAAAGAGCTACCCTAAGTGGAAAAATCTTCGTAAGTTCATTCCGGGATTTAAGTGTGGTTTCGACCACTCATAGCTTTACGTAAACTGGATATAAGTCATTTTTTCTCTACTACATAACACTGGGATCGATTTATGATATTGGAACATGACCAAAACATTATAGCTGGTGAATCTATTGAAGAGGAATCCTTCGTGTTAGTTATATATGCATTCTCTGCTTGAAACTTGAAGTAAATGTGTGTTTGATGATAGTAGAATTAGTTTTATAATAGCAAGATATTATACCAGTCGTTATTAAGTAAATAAACACTGGTGAACATGAAATATGAGAGAAGGTGATGAGCCCTGCCTGATGGGATCATTTACTATCACCAAATGCCCCTGTTCACCTAGTAGTAAGGGTGTACCTTAGCTATACATACCCATTTCTAATTTATTTAGTTTGGTTTTATTTTTAAATTAAATCTGGGTGAGACATAAAATAAAAATATGCTGCACAAATGATGTTAGGTAAGGAAAAGGGTAAAAATGTCAAAAACTTTATTCATTGAATACTTAAAGCTATAATTATGACTATATAGATTATTAAAAAAGAGAGAGGGAAGTAGGGGTCCAAGACCTCTTCCTGTTATACAATTTGGGTGTGGAACAAGTAATTATCAAAAGAAGGCACCATGCCGGGAAGGCTATGTAGCAGTGAGGCAGCTACTTATTTGAGAAATGCTTATTTTATTTACCTTATAAGCTGAGGCAACTTATTTTATTTGAGGAATACTCAGCTGATTCCTCTACATTTAGCATGGAACAAATTTGTGTCCAAGACCTCTTCCTGTTACTCAATTTGGCTGTGTGTAACCAAACTAGAAGTGCTCTACAAATCAAGGGACCCAGAATGTGGAATGACCTCCCGAATCATGTCAACGGCTGTACCTCTCTCAACCAGTTTAAGAGTTAAACCAAGTACTGCCTAATTAACTCCATGTAACCTAACTTACCTCCTAAATGTCAACCCATGTCTTGCTATTTTTTAAACAACGCTGTTCACCAACATGTGCAATTGCTGATTTATGCTATGTTAACCCCCTTTTTGTATTTTTTATTCCTTCTTTCAACACAATTTATACCTAATCCCGATTACTATTAAGTTTTAGTCTGTTTTTTTCCCCCCACACCTTGCCCGAAATGCTAGAGTATTAGTGGCTTTAGGTATTGTATGTACTAGCTCTGCCTATAAATCCAACATTATGTTTGTAAATCAACTGTATGTACTTTTCCTGAATAAAATGTATTTATTATTTATTTTTTAATCAGTAAGTATTAAAAGAAGGCACCAAGCTGGGAAGGCTATGTAGCACCATTGTGTGTAACAATAAACCAAATTTTTTTAACAAATAATGCACCTGTATGGGAAAACAAATCCTGTCAGCTGTAAAAATATTGATGCAGTTATTTAAATGAAAAATATAATGAAAGAAATATTACTGGTTTATTTTTTCCTATCTTTTTGTACTGTACAGTATATCCAAGGAAGTGAAAAATTGAGACATAATGCACAATTTAATGAATGATTAGCATGGATTAGCAGTTCAAAAGAAATATGACTTGTATTACATATCAACATGAGATCTTAATGATCCATGGTCAACATGATTTAATAAGGATAATACAGTACTGTATTTGTAATAATACAAACTATAATTTAAAATCTTTATTACTGATTTTTTTTATTAAGAAGATTAGGTATACACAGCAATGTGCTGCTACCCTATTCTATATGGAATATTACACAGTGTAGATAAAAAACTAGCTATAAGTTTATCTAATACTCCCATCTCACAGGATGGTTAGACATACTGTACATGGAATCAAGTTAGAAAATACCAGCCTCAATACAAAAAACAAATCAACTCTGACTAAACAACTCTAAGCAATTTTCACAAGAGGTAAGCACTGAATCATGGAAACATTATATTATAATTACTCTTACCAGTTTCTACAAAACTCCTCTCAAACAATGTATTTTTAAACATGTTTAGGTATACACAGCAATGTGCTGCTTCCCTATTCTGTCTAAAGGACCACACAGTGTAGATCAAAAACCAGCTACAAGCTCACCTCACAGGATGGCCAGTCATACATGGAATTAGGAGAGAACAAAATACTTAATGCTGATCTATTAGCCTCCACTGGCAAAATCTGGGTGCAGCACAAGAATATCTTCCAATATTCCTGAGTGTATGAAGTAATTACAGAGCTCAAAATACCTCATACCATTTGGTATGAAGTCACTGATAACAGGACAATCACAGATATAGTGTTGGAGAGTATGTTCTCTCAAGTAGGACTGAAAACAGATGTTTTTTTTCCACCAAGAGGGCTATAAACCCATGGAACCGCCTACCCGCTGAAGCCGTAAATGCCAAATTCCAGCTAAAAAATATAATTAAGACAATTGGCGGGCCCTTCAACAAGCCGCCGGCTTTCTGTCCTCTTCGAGGTCACTAGATAGTTAGTGGCCCTTGGGTAAATTCAGTAAATATATACAATAATTGTCAGCGCATCTTCCGAGCAACAAGGACAGCTACACAGTATCTCTTAGAATTACGTAGGTAAACAACAAATGTAACATATTTGTTTACTACAATGTCGGTGCTGGCTGTAGAAGTTGAAAAAACATTGTTTTACTTCGAAATATACTAATTTTATAAGAAAATTCGACGTAAATAGGAGGCAGTAGAGCTGCGATAAGCCAGCGCTAAATCTTCAATATGAAGAATGTTGCTGCTCTCTGATTGGCCAAACGAAACACAGTAGTGACCTCTATCGGCACGCAGGTGAACCAAAAATTTTTCTTCCTAAGTATACCTTATTGAATCGCACCTAAGCATCTTCTTAGGGCGCACTTAGGAACCTTCGTAGCAAACCCACTTACGAAGAAATACACAGAGCTTCCTGAATCTAGGTCCTGTCTCCTTAATATCCTGCTTTTGTAAAATGATGGAAAGGATTTTGTTAAATAGGCTACTCTACCTTGTAGGTGATAACATGTCCAGTAATCTCTTTGGTTTTATCAAAGGCAAAAGTACTGCGGATTGTCTCTTAAAGTGTTTGTCTAATGTGGATGACAATTGTAGAGTTTTTGTTGATCTACAAGGAGCATTTGATAAAGCCAATGGGGAAGTAATCTTATACGAATTAGCTAATCTGGGAATAACAGGGAGATTGCTACACTGGATAAGGGATTATCTACAAGGCAGAAAAGGTCAGGTGTATTACCAGGGATACATGTCTGAGGAACGGAGGTTTCAGTTAGGTACCCCACAAGGGGAAGTATTAAGTCCCACCTTATTCAATGTATTAATGAACAGATTAGCATCAGAGATGTATCCTCCAGGGGTCACGACGATCATATATGCTGATGACATTCTTATACAAGGCACTTCTGGGAACAAAATTCAAACTGCTCTTAACATACTTGGTACAACCTGTCACAAGTTAGGCTTAGTTATAAATGCAGATAAAACCAAATACGAGTATAGGAAACGAAGAAATATAACACTTACTCTAAATGGTGTGGAACTGAGCCGTGTTCAGAAGTACAAGTATCTGGGCATGTATGTTGGATACACATGTGAGAGTAAAAATGCTGAAATAAATCATATCAGCACCTTATGTAAAGCCCGTCTGCATCCTCTAAAAGCACTGGCTTTTTCTGGTAAAGGTGTTGGGGTACCTATCTTGCGGATGTTATACATAAGCACTGTTCGGTCCCTGATAGACTACGCAGCACCCGTATTGTCTTACACAGGCCAAGGCAGAATTCAAAAAATAGAGCTGATACAGAACGAGGCTACGAGGATTATTCTTGGATGTCAAAGAAATGCAATGATTGAAATAATGAGAATGGAATTAAATTTACAGAGTGTGTGTGATAGAGTCCGTGACATTAACACTAGAGTATCTATTCGTTTCATGCGGAGAAAAGGAGGGGATAAGCTGTTTGAGAGCGTTCAGACCTGCTTGAGTGACGTACACACTTCCAGGAAACTGAGGGAGACACGCTACACGAGAGGATTAGCCCATGACCTCAGGGAATACGACGTACTTGACTGCTGTAAACCCTTTCGACAGTGTAATATGTCTGCTCCCTGGAAAGTACAGAAAATAGACGTCGAAATTGCACCCCTCAAGGTGAAAAAGATTCATCATGAACCGGGACAATTACGGTGTTTGTATGGAAGCATGATATCTCGGTTACCAAGAGGCAACAGTTTACATGTATATTGCGACAGGTCGGTGGCGGAGGATGGCAGGGCCGGGTGTGGTGTCCTAATAAGGGATTATACGGAGTTTGGGACTGTGGACAGGATAATTGAACTCCGGCTTAGTAATTATATATCATCCACACAAGCTGAACTGCAGGCCATTCTGGCATGTTTGGAGGAAGTACGTCATGACGACAAAAATGTTTTTGTATTTGTCGATAGCCGAGGAGCACTGGAGTCCTTAAACAGTTGAAACCCAGTCTTCATGTCTATAGTTGAGGACTGTAAGAGAAGAATAACTGAGATACAGCTGAAAGGTTATAGTGTGAAATTCATGTGGATTCCATCTCATGTTGGAATAGTGCTCAACGAGGTGGCGGATGACTTGGCCAAACGTGCCACATCAAAACCACAAGTTGACATTGAATGTGAATTCACAATGAGACAAATAAGAAGCAAAATCAGAAATATTCAGGCACAGGCGGGAGTGGAGAGGAGAGAGATAATGTATGAGAGTAGTCAAACCATGCAACACTACATGTATGTGAGTCAAAACACCCATTTCACTTATGGTAAAAGGAGAAATGCTTGGAGTGACTCTGTGTACATGCGGCTCAGGCTTGGGTACAAATATTACTGGGAATATGGGATAGATGTTCATGATAATGACACGAAGTGTAAACTATGTGGTATGTTAAGGTCTCACACCCTTGCCCATTATGTTCTTGATTGTCCGTTGATTAATGTATATAGAAACACTGAGATAAGGACTGTTCCTGAACAAATAGCCTGGATGTGTCACAACGGAAAGGTTGATGATATTCTTGAGAGATATAAGAATTTTGCACCAAGATTGTAATATTTTGTTGAATTATCTGCAGGTGTCTTGCAAATTGTCTATACAGTATACCTAGGTCATAAAAGTATTTGTGTGTACGTCTGATACCATACTACTTGTGAAGGAGGAAATGTATATGTTTACCTCTCAGAATGTTTGGTAATATGTTTATTTGTGATGTGTGTCTATGTATATATTAACACGTTGTACTGAATGGGGTGAGAATAGCTTGAGCTACCTCATCCCTTTGTGTGTATTTTACCTCAATAAACTTATTTCAATTTCAATTTCAATTCAATCCCTAGGGAAAGAATTAACCAGAAACAGGTATAGCTTAGCTTAGAATGGTCAAAGAGGATTACGCGGTCAGAGAATAAGGATGAAAGGTAAAGAAAAGCCTCATGAACACACACTATATGAATATAAAATTATAATGAGACATTGTAAGCCTCTATATCAGAGTTTTTTCTTAAACTGTTGTGCAATATTATAACTTAAAAATGGATCAAGTTTGTACATTCCAGTATTAACATTAAGATGATTTGAACACTGACTGATTAGAGCAGACTCAATTAAATTCCGTTCCACGAAATCCCCACAATTGGTAATGCTTTTTGCCCCATTCCAGTTAATATTGTGATCGCATAAACTCGTATGTAGATACAATGCATTAGACGTTTGGGCAGTTCTAATACTATAAGCATGTTGTGACAACCGCAATTGTAAGGGCTTTCCTGTTTGTCCAAGGTACACAGAATCACAATCATTGCAGGGAATCGAATACACACAACCTGCTGTATCGGGGGAGTTTTTTATTAAATTGGATTTGATCGTACTATTAGTGAACACCAAATTTATATTAAGTTTCTTAAAAATCAGAGACAACTTTTCAAGTCCACTCGCATAGGGTACCACCAATGAGTTAATAATTTCTGGTTTCGCCTTAGGGACGTGATTATAAAACGTACGCTTGGCTTGTTCAAACAAGAAATCCAAAAGCCTCTTAGGATATTGTAAACTCTTCCCAATTTCATATATTTTAGCAATCTCTTCATCAAAAAACTCAGGGCTGCATACCCTCAAAGCTCGTAGAAACATTCCTGAAAATACTGCCTGTTTAACTTTAATATGATGATTCGAATAAAAGTGAACATACTACCCCACGTTGGTAGGTTTCCTATACACATTAAATTTGAACCTTCTATTGACTCTATGAATCATAATGTCCAAAAACTGAAGAGTTCCATTCTCCTCTGTCTCACAAGTGAACTTTATTGAAGGTACCAAAGAATTGAGTTCATTAAGAAAAACTATCTGGTCTTTGTAGCACGGCCATAAAATTTCATATTTCTCTTTGGATTTTCCGCATAAAATGATCAGTGTTTTGTGATCGTCAATTGCATATATATATATATATATATATATATATATATATATATATATATATATATATATATATATATATATATATATATATATATATATATATATATATATATATGTATATATATATATATATATATATATATATATATATATATATATATATATATATATATATATATATATATATATATATATATATATATATATATGTGGTACCTAGTAGCCAGAACGCACTTCTCAGCCTACTATGCAAGGCCCGATTTGCCTAATAAGCCAAGTTTTCATGAATTAATTGTTTTTCGACTACCTAACCTACCTAACCTAACCTAACCTAACTTTTTCGGCTACCTAACCTAACCTAACCTATAAAGATAGGTTAGGTTAGGTTAGGTAGGGTTGGTTAGGTTCGGTCATATATCTACGTTAATTTTAACTCCAATAAAAAAAAAATTGACCTCACACATAATGAAATGGGTAGCTTTATCATTTCATAAGAAAAAAATTAGAGAAAATATATTAATTCAGGAAAACTTGGCTTATTAGGCAAATCGGGCCTTGCATAGTAGGCCAAAAAGTGCGTTCTGGCTAATAGGTACGACATATATATATATATATATATATATATATATATATATATATATATATATATATATATATATATATATATATATATATATATATGTCGTACCTAGTAGCCAGAAAGCACTTCTCAGCCTACTATGTAAGGCCCGATTTGCCTAATAAGCCAAGTTTTCATGAATTAATGTTTTTTCGACTATCTAACCTACCTAACCTAACCTAACCTAACGTTTTCGGCTACCTAACCTAACCTATAAAGATAGGGTAGGGTTGGTTAGGTTCGGTCATATATCTATGTTAATTTTAACTCCAATGAAAAAAAATCGACCTCATACATAATGAAATGGGTAGCTTTATCATTTCATAAGAAAAAAAATTGAGAAAATATATTAATTCAGGAAAACTTGGCTTATTAGGCAAATCGGGCCTTGCATTGTAGGCTGAGAAGTGCGTTCTGGCTACTAGGTACCACATATATATATATATATATATATATATATATATATATATATATATATATATATATATATATATAATCTTTGGACAACACCCACCAGTGGGACTCGAACCCAGAAAGCACAACTACCTTCCAGTAGCAGGCATAACTAGTATGCTTTAACCCACTACACCATCAGACCTTTCAAAAGAAGTAGATAGTTCGAGATATATATATCTCAAACATCTCTACTTCCCGAAGGCACCAGATGAGTGTGGGGTCAGTCTGCATTTTCCATCAAGCCACTGTCAATGTGAGAGAACTCGTGTCCAGCTTATAAGCCTATACTTGCATAAACCACAAGTGAAGATTAAATAATCTTTGGACAACACCCACCAGTGGGACTCGAACCCAGAAAGCACAACTACCTTCCAGTAGCAGGCATAACTAGTATGCTTTAACCCACTACACCATCAGACCTTTCAAAAGAAGTAGATAGTTCGAGATATATATATCTCAAACATCTCTACTTCCCGAAGGCACCAGATGAGTGTGGGGTCAGTCTGCATTTTCCATCAAGCCACTGTCAATGTGAGAGAACTCGTGTCCAGCTTATAAGCCTATACTTGCATAAACCACAAGTGAAGATTAAATAATCTTTGGACAACACCCACCAGTGGGACTCGAACCCAGAAAGCACAACTACCTTCCAGTAGCAGGCATAACTAGTATGCTTTAACCCACTACACCATCAGACCTTTCAAAAGAAGTAGATAGTTCGAGATATATATATCTCAAACATCTCTACTTCCCGAAGGCACCAGATGAGTGTGGGGTCAGTCTGCATTTTCCATCAAGCCACTGTCAATGTGAGAGAACTCGTGTCCAGCTTATAAGCCTATACTTGCATAAACCACAAGTGAAGATTAAATAATCTTTGGACAACACCCACCAGTGGGACTCGAACCCAGAAAGCACAACTACCTTCCAGTAGCAGGCATAACTAGTATGCTTTAACCCACTACACCATCAGACCTTTCAAAAGAAGTAGATAGTTCGAGATATATATATCTCAAACATCTCTACTTCCCGAAGGCACCAGATGAGTGTGGGGTCAGTCTGCATTTTCCATCAAGCCACTGTCAATGTGAGAGAACTCGTGTCCAGCTTATAAGCCTATACTTGCATAAACCACAAGTGAAGATTAAATAATCTTTGGACAACACCCACCAGTGGGACTCGAACCCAGAAAGCACAACTACCTTCCAGTAGCAGGCATAACTAGTATGCTTTAACCCACTACACCATCAGACCTTTCAAAAGAAGTAGATAGTTCGAGATATATATATCTCAAACATCTCTACTTTCCGAAGGCACCAGATGAGTGTGGGGTCAGTCTGCATTTTCCATCAAGCCACTGTCAATGTGAGAGAACTCGTGTCCAGCTTATAAGCCTATACTTGCATAAACCACAAGTGAAGATTAAATAATCTTTGGACAACACCCACCAGTGGGACTCGAACCCAGAAAGCACAACTACCTTCCAGTAGCAGGCATAACTAGTATGCTTTAACCCACTACACCATCAGACCTTTCAAAAGAAGTAGATAGTTCGAGATATATATATCTCAAACATCTCTACTTCCCGAAGGCACCAGATGAGTGTGGGGTCAGTCTGCATTTTCCATCAAGCCACTGTCAATGTGAGAGAACTCGTGTCCAGCTTATAAGCCTATACTTGCATAAACCACAAGTGAAGATTAAATAATCTTTGGACAACACCCACCAGTGGGACTCGAACCCAGAAAGCACAACTACCTTCCAGTAGCAGGCATAACTAGTATGCTTTAACCCACTACACCATCAGACCTTTCAAAAGAAGTAGATAGTTCGAGATATATATATCTCAAACATCTCTACTTCCCGAAGGCACCAGATGAGTGTGGGGTCAGTCTGCATTTTCCATCAAGCCACTGTCAATGTGAGAGAACTCGTGTCCAGCTTATAAGCCTATACTTGCATAAACCACAAGTGAAGATTAAATAATCTTTGGACAACACCCACCAGTGGGACTCGAACCCAGAAAGCACAACTACCTTCCAGTAGCAGGCATAACTAGTATGCTTTAACCCACTACACCATCAGACCTTTCAAAAGAAGTAGATAGTTTGAGATATATATATCTCAAACATCTCTACTTCCCGAAGGCACCAGATGAGTGTGGGGTCAGTCTGCATTTTCCAACAAGCCACTGTCAATGTGAGAGAACTCGTGTCCAGCTTATAAGCCTATACTTGCATAAACCACAAGTGAAGATTAAATAATCTTTGGACAACACCCACCAGTGGGACTCGAACCCAGAAAGCACAACTACCTTCCAGTAGCAGGCATAACTAGTATGCTTTAACCCACTACACTATCAGACCTTTCAAAAGAAGTAGATAGTTCGAGATATATATATCTCAAACATCTCTACTTCCCGAAGGCACCAGATGAGTGTGGGGTCAGTCTGCATTTTCCATCAAGCCACTGTCAATGTGAGAGAACTCGTGTCCAGCTTATAAGCCTATACTTGCATAAACCACAAGTGAAGATTAAATAATCTTTGGACAACACCCACCAGTGGGACTCGAACCCAGAAAGCACAACTACCTTCCAGTAGCATATATATATATATATATATATATATATATATATATATATATATATATATATATATATATATTTATATATATATATGTCGTACCTAGTAGCCAGAATGCACTTCTCAGCCTACTATGCAAGGCCCGATTTGCCTAATAAGGGTAGTTAGGTAAGGTAAGGGTAGTTAGAAGACAGAGTATCAAATATGGGCGAGCTAAAAGGCCCGGCCCCCAAAATAAACTATCCACAGTAGTAATAACTTGCTACTAGACCATATATGTTAGTCTAAGGGTTGATCAATGCACTCCCACACCGGAAGAAGGGATACTCTGTAATTCATGTACTTATTTATTAACCCCTTAACAACCCCCCATATACACTCACACCAATAACAATAATAATAATAACTTTACCACACCATCTTACGTTAAAAGCCTTGGTCCACATAGGCAGGATACAAGGTTTACACTAATAACAAGCTAGGGTAAAGTACTACTGGATAAGCACTGAAGCTGGATGCAGCTTAGGGTAGAGACACCACGTGGTACCCTAATACAAAACACAACACTTAGGGTTACCCAAAACACTTGCAACTACTACCCCCAGGTCTCCACCAATCGTTGCTACCAGAGTAGGTACACTTAGAAATCATACAATACTTAACTTAAGGGTACAGGAACTTAAGGTAAGGGAAATAAGTAAGAGGAGAAGGGAGGAGATTAGGGGTGCAGCCACAGAGTAGGTCTCGTCCGCACGAGCGCCAGCCAGAGAAGAGCCTCCTAGTGACCAGCTCGGCCTCCCATGTCATGGTGCCGGAAGGAGCCTAATTGATCGTGCAGCTAAGCACATTAAAGATCTTCCCCTATGCAACGTATTGTTACTTTACAAATGATTAGAAAGTATTAGTAAGCAAAGTTGGTGCCTATGTTATTATTTAATAATCAACCCCCAGCTCAGTCTTTAAATGCTCTTTGAGAAACAATAATAGTCTTACGTCTGGCAGGGAAGATACAAACAATTGCCGTTCGTGATGCACTCAACTGTACTACCAGAAAGTTTAATAGCTCAAGTTTTGACCTCTGGTTTCCACTGGAAAACCCAGGGTCGTAACACTCCTCCCCCCTTCAGAGAAAAAAATATGTGACTACTAGAATAGTAGTCATATTTTTTTGTAAGAGTATACAGAGAATAAAAAGAAAAAACATATGACAAACAAAAAATCAATCAAAAACAACAATTTCTCTGCAAGAAAAATACAAAGGAGTTCTCTGAAAACAAAAAAAAAACATACACAAAAAATAAAAGAACAGGGAAGTAAATAAATTGGACACGGAATATTTAATGTCACAGGAGAACCTAAAAAAAAATAACTAAAGCATGACAGTTGGTAAATGGCTTCCTGTGGCCTAGATGAATGTTATTCCGGCAACCTGGACAAAGCGTCGGCCATCATGTTGAGTCGGCCCGGTAGGTGGGTAATGGAAAGATTGATGTCCTGTAGGTACAACGCCCACCTGAGGATGCGTTTATTCTTACCCTTCATCCGAGTCAGGAAGACTAGTGGGTTATGGTCCGTGTACACTTCCACTATATTACCTGTGAGGTAAACTTCGAACTTTTTACATGTTAACACTAGCGCCAACGCCTCTTTTTCTACCACTGAATAATTGCGTTGCGCCTTGTCGAATTTCACAGAGTAATAATATACTGGGTGTTCCACTTGATCATCCCCAGTTTGCAACAACACTGCACCAGCACCCGAGTCAGACTCGTCCACATGAATTTTAAATGGTCGATCGAACCTTGGACTAGCAAGCACTGGGGCGGAAGCTAAGATCAATTTCAAATTTTAAAATGCCTCTGCACAGTCTGATGACCACTTAAATTTAACGGCTTTCCGCAACAAGTCTGTGAGAGGAGTGGCAACACTGGAAAAGTTCTGACAAAAACGTCGATAGTACGCACACATACCGATAAATCTTTGAACGTCCTTTTTAGACTTTAGTACTGGATACTCCAGAATGGCACTGATTTTATCTTGCCGAGGTAACACTTTTCCTTGGCCCACTTCATAACCGAGGTACGTCACTGTGCCTTGGCCAAAATGACACTTTTTAGTATTTAACACTTTCGCGCTTTCGATTAGAGATAACTCGTCACTGGTTTTTCTTACGATTCCGCATAACTGCCTACTTTTCTCGTCAATCGAAAAAATATTTCTATAAATTCCATTTTTTAACCGAAATGGATGGGGATACTCTCAGATTGTTCTCCATGAAATTCCCGTTCTCCCTCACCGAACACATGGCATCTCGGCCTACCCGGTCACGTGGTATACCACATGTTCCCGACATAGATGCCAGCGCAGCTCCTCCTGCTGACGCGGCAGTTTAAACACCCGGGCCCATCTGGTGCGAGGCGTCCTCTGTTCACCTCAACACCTCAAGCCCACTCATCAACCACAAATTCTGAAATGGACATTGAGGACATAGAACCACTTGATGTTTCTGATTTCATAGAAGATTCTACTACAAGTTTGGTGGTTCCTGTAGAAGACAATATTCCTCCAGTGCATCCAAGAAATACAAGAATTATAGATTCAGAACAACGTCTCAACTACAAGTTGACGCATGAACTCGTGCACTTGGCTAAAAAAAGAAGATGCCGTGTTTGTTTCAAGTCTGGCGAAAGGAGGGACGTGATATATGGATGTAAAACTTGTGATGTGGCACTGTGCGCTGCGCCTTGCTACACAAGGTACCACCGAAGAAAGATATTTTGGGTGGAGAAAAATAACCACCGGCAACAGCTTCTCTCCACCTAAGAAACATCAGATGAGCAACTTCAGGATCAGAAGCCTGAAGATGGTGGAGTGAAGAAAAAATGCTCAACTGTTGATCTTCAATCAACATAGACAGGGTAAGTACACCTATTTGGAATTTTTTATCATCTATAAGAAGTTATATTATATTATATACGTTTTGTAGAGAATTTATTTGCGAATTTTTTGGTACCAGAATGAATATTATATCACATAAACTTCTATGAGTAAAAAAAAAAAACCACAAAGTATGTTTGGGGGTGTGGCGGGTGTGGCTCTGGGTGTGGCGGCCGTGTGGCAGTGGGTTCCCTTTAGCCGTTGATATATCCAACACGTGGGAAATATTTGTATGTGTTATGTATATGTCTGTGTAGGGAATTTTACTGCGATCACTGTCATACAAATTATAAAATGTTTCAACAAGTATAAACATGACAAACATCAAACGAACGAAAACAATGCGTTCGTTTCTGCCGCGAACGCATATTGAGCGACGTGGTTCTATATTTGGCGCTTCTCTTACACATGCTTTGTACAAATGTTATACATTTCATCTTATAGAAAATTTTATTGCGAACACATTGGTATAAAAAAGAAATACGTACATAGAAAAGTAGGGTCAGGAAACGTATAAATGTATAAACTTTCCAAGCATGATTTCCCCCCTGTGTTTTCGCCAGTGCGCTCGCTGCTAACTACTCTCCACTTCACACACTCTTGCGGGTGGGCAATTACCTATATTAAACATTCATATGCATATGTCCGTGTAGAGAATTTTATTGCGATTCCAATAATACCAAAATTAGCGATGTAGGACAACTGTAGGCTTCGCAACCATTAAGAGAGTGGAAACATTTTGTTGCTGTTTGGCGCTCTCGGCGAGTGATCTGCATAGTTTTTTATTTGGTGTTGATACTCCTTATGCTTGGGCGGCATTTTATAGGTATGCTCTTATAGACAATTTCATTGCGAACACAGTGATACCAAATTTAAATACGTGCGCCTTCAATTATTGTCAGGACAGTCAAAAGAGTGTACACTTTTTCGGTTTTACCGCGTAGGCGCGCGAAGTGCCGAAAGCATCTGGGGTATTGATTTTTTTTGAGCGCCGAGAGCGCGAAAGTGTTAAGGTAAGATTTGCCCTTTTCAAGATTGCAAACAACTGGTGTAACCTAGCTATGTGGTCAGCCCAATTACTGTCAAAAAGCACGATATCATCTAAATACGCCCGACAATTTGGCACCTTAGCGAGCAGAGAGTTCATGAGTCTCTGGAACGTGGCAGGGGCATTACGCAAGCCGAACGGTAACACTTGATACTCAAAAACACCCTCGGGTGTCACAAACGCAGTTAGTTGTTTAGCACGTTCAGTGAGGGGGATTTGATAATACCCCCTCGAGAGGTCAAATTTCGAGACGTACTTGGCATTTCCCAGCTCGTCGATGCAGTCCTCGAGGAGGGGCAGCAGATAGGCATCCACAATGGTCACCTTGTTGAGCTGCCGATAGTCGGTGCATAATCGCCAGGAGCCGTCTGGTTTGGGGACCAAAAGGCAGGGCGAGCACCAAGAGCCCTGGCTCGGCCGGATGAGGTCGTGCTGGAGCAAGAAGTCGACCTCCTTCCGTACGATGGCCTTCTTTTCTGGACTCATCCGATAGGGTTGAAGGCGAATGGGAGTGTCGTCCGTCAACTCGACATCATGGCAAATGGCATCTGTCTGGGTCGGGACCTCCCCGAACAGACTGGAAAATTCATCAACCAACGACTGCACCTCTTCACGTTGGGCCATCTGCAAATGGGACAGTCTCTCCTCCACAGCATTCACAGAACTAGAATTATTAAAAATGAGATTAGTTGGGTCCCCAGAACAATCATCCCCTCTCTCACTGGAAATGGAAACATTGGTTAGTGCAATGGGCCTGGGGCCCTGGAACTTCTTCAGTCGATTTACATGTATGAGCATTACCTGGTTACGTTTGTCAGAGTGCCTCACTTTGTACGTGAGGTCCCCAGTCTTTTCTGTCACAATGTAGGGGCCTTCGTACTTGTGGGACATAGTGTTCCCTAGTCGAGGCTTTAATACCAGGACAGGGTCGCCAGGCTGAAATACCCGTAACTTAGATTTAGCATCATTACGTTCTTTCATCTTTTCTTGGGCCTTGCCAAGATACTTTAATGCAGCCGCCTTGCAGTCCTTGAGTCTCTGGTGGTGTTGCACAAAGAAAGCCGAACCTTCGGTTAACGTTACGTTCCCTAACAGATTCTCCTGTAACATTTGCAAGGGTCCACGAACTTTATGGCCAAAGACTAACTCAAAAGGAGAACAACCCAGTGAACTTTGTAATCCCTCTCTAGCCGCAAACAAAACATACGGTAAATTCTCATCCCAGAAGGTGTGGGAACTCTCGCACGATGTCTTCAACATCTGCTTCAGAGTTAGATGGAAACTTTCAATTACCCCCTGACTCTGTGGATGGTATGGGCTGGAAACCTTATGAGTTATTCCATGTTCCTTACAAAATTTCTCAAAAATATCGGACTTAAAATTAGTACCATTGTCAGTTTGCACGACCCGAGGCAGTCCAAAAGTGGAAAAAAATTACAACATACGAGCAACAACAGTTTTTGCTCGGATGTTCCTAACAGCAAAAGCCTCTGGGTAACGAGTAGTGATACACATCATTGTGATTAGGTAAATATTACCAGACTTAGTTCTAGGTAAGGGTCCAACACAGTCCATTACCACATGAGAAAATGGTTCCTCTGGCACGACAATAGGCCTTAGAGGAGCTTTAGGTGGAGTCTGGTTTGGTTTCCCAACCAGTTGACAAACAAGACACGCATTACAAAATTTTGCCACATCGCTTTTCAGCTTGGGCCAGAAAAAATACTTTAAAATTTTGTGATACGTAATATTTATACCTTGATGTCCCCCCATAGGATCCTCATGAGCAGCTGCCAAAACTCTTTCTCTATAGCAGGTCGGCAACATAACCTGGTGGACTACTCCCACTCATTTGACAAGGGAGCACTCTGTGGTCTCCATTTTCTCATCAAAATCTGATCATTGTAGTAGTACCCAGTTGCTGCGTCTACAATTTCCTCCATAGAGACGGCTGTCTCATGACAATCTGCAAGAGTGGGGTCAGCTTTCTGTAACTCACTCAAGGAGGCATCTAGGCCTTGGTCAGATGCCATTGGCCGAGGCTCAACAGTGTTCTCCTCCACCTCCCCACTACTCTCGGTAGATGGCGGTGGCAGGCTCTCCACAATGTCCTCGGCCACGTCATCGAGTCGGGCCATGAATGTGTCCGCAAAGTCCACTTGGTTTTCACCACTCGGAAAGCTCCTCGTGTCCTCGGGATTTACCACCTTGGCAAGCACAGGGCTGCCCTTACATTTAAGTCCCATAGACCTGGTCACCGCGCACGCAGGGTACACAACATTATCCTCTGTGGCGGGTGGATCCAGGCAAACCTTAGGGGTAGGCAACATGATAGGCAGTCTGGAGTCCCCTACCTTATCCCCTGCTAAATCATTACCAACTATTACATCAACATTAGGGAAAGGTAGGTATGAAGTGACTCCGACTGTACAAACACCCTTGTGGAAATCAGATTCCAGGGTAACCTTATGGAGGGGTACTGCTCGAGTATCACTAGTGACACCCTCGACCAGTACCACCTCTCCAGTGTCGAGAGTGTTGGCACCTTGCAACGCACTCTCTAAAATTAAAGTCTGGATGGCACCGGTGTCTCGGAAGATCACCACGTCCTTCCAGGAAGAACCCTCAGACAAAAGTAGTCTCCCTTTCGATAAGAATGGGGTAAGCAAGTCCAACCACTGTGGGTTGGAGGTCTTACTCCCTAACCCTTCCGAAGGCCTCAAGCCCTGTGTCACAACTAGAGCATTGGGTCTTTTTTCCGGGTACAGTTGCCAACAACGGCTAATAGTGTGGTTTGGACGATTACAGTGACCACAAAAACGTCGGGGAGAAGAGACATTACTAACAGAATTACCCTTCGGTTCACCCTTAGGTGCCGTGGGGCTAGACACTTTAACAGGGTTAGTTATGTCAGAAACAGAAGGTGCATTAGTTAAAGGGTTAGAATGATCTGGTCTGGACTGGCTGTGGGTATAAGTTTTGCTACTCTGTGGGGTACCATTATTTTTATTGGGCCTTTTGCCCGCCAATTGGTAGTTTTCTGCCAACTTGGCCAAATCCCCTATTTTAGAATTTACCTCTACCCTTTCTCTAATGTGCTGTGAAACATTCTCTGGCATAATATCTATAAAATGCTCCATTAAAACTAAGTTCCTGAGAGCCTCGTATGTTTCGGCTTTCGCCGAGCGAATCCATCTATCAAACAATCTAATTTGATCACTAACAAATTCAGTGAGCGGTTGGTTGTGAGTAGGCCTAAGGTTGCGATAAACTTGGCGGCGAGCTTCAGGAGTAATTTCATATGCCCGCAAAATACATTCCCTGACTTTATCATATTCAAAACACTCGTCGTCAGGCATGTTTATAAAAATATCTTGTGCTTTACCCATAAGTCTTCCCTGTAGGATTTTCACCCACTCTTCCTTTGGCCAGTTCATGGACATGGCCAATTTCTGAAAATGGTTGAAAAACCTTTCAGGGTCCGACTCGGAAAATTCAGGCAAATTATGCTTTTTCTCATAATGCCTGGGGTTTGAATCCCCGGCAGGTGGAGGTCCAGTGGCATTCGCTCTAATTCTAGCCTCCTCGGTTTTGAGTCTTTGCTCCTCTAATTTTATTTTTGCTAACTCTCTATCCCTATGAGTTGCACTTTCTGCTTGGCTAGGCTGGCATAAAGGTGTATCACTTGCCAATAGTTCTTCATCAATACAATGTTGTAATATTTCATTCACCAAAGTCCACTTTTTATCCGCGTCATTTAATTCTAGGCCAAATTCCTTGCCTAACAATACTAAATTAGACTTTTTAAGTTTCTTTATCTCTACCACTGAAGGCTCCATTGCCAGTCTCTGCATTTCAGATGACATCACTAACAATTTTAGCTCCCAGCCAAAGAAAAAATTAAAAAATAAAAATTGGAAAAAAACAAAAATTTGCACGGCCCCTAACACAAGGCCACACTAACCTTAATCGTGAAGGGATCCAGCTGGGTGTCCAGTCAGTGCAAGAATGTCCTTTGCTAGAAGAGCTGGACCCTAGGCTAGCTCACAACCGTTCTGCGGAAACAAAAAATTTTAGTTTTGGCACTCAAGAATCTAATTTTTTACACTTATAATGTTCCTCCTGGACAGGCCCCCACTTGTTATAAATAATGGTGTGTGGGCTTCTATGGGGGTCTGGTACTATTAAGAGGTAAGGGTAGTTAGTAGACAGAGTATCAAATATGGGAGAGCTAAAAGGCCCGGCCCCCAAAATAAACTATCCACAGTAGTAATAACTTGCTACTAGACCATATATGTTAGTCTAAGGGTTGATCAATGCACTCCCACACCGGAAGAAGGGATACTCTGTAATTCATGTACTTATTTATTAACCCCTTAACAACCCCCCATATACACTCACACCAATAACAATAATAATAATCACTTTACCACACCATCTTACGTTAAAAGCCTTGGTCCACATAGGCAGGATACAAGGTTTACACTAATAACAAGCTAGGGTAAAGTACTACTGGAGAAGCACTGAAGCTGGATGCAGCTTAGGGTAGAGACACCACGTGGTACCCTAATACAAAACACAACACTTAGGGTTACCCAAAACACTGGCAACTACTACCCCCAGGTCTCCACCAATCGTTGCTACCAGAGTAGGTACACTTAGAAATCATACAATACTTAACTTAAGGGTACAGGAACTTAAGGTAAGGGAAATAAGTAAGAGGAGAAGGGAGGAGATTAGGGGTGCAGCCACAGAGTAGGTCTCGTCCGCACGAACGCCAGCCAGAGAAGAACCTCCTAGCGACCAGCTTGGCCTCCCATGTCGTGGTGCCGGAAGGAGCCTAATTGATCGTGCAGCTAAGCACATTAAAGATTTTCCCCTATGCAACGTATTGTTACTTTACAAATGATTAGAAAGTATTAGTAAGCAAAGTTGGTGCCTATGTTATTATTTAATAATCAACCCCCAGCTCAGTCTTTAAATGCTCTTTGAGAAACAATAATAGTCTTACGTCTGGCAGGGAAGATACAAACAATTGCCGTTCGTGATGCACTCAACTGTACTACCAGAAAGTTTAATAGCTCAAGTTTTGACTTCTGGTTTCCACTGGAGAACCCAGGGTCGTAACAAGCATCAAGAAATATGGACCAATAGGCTTTCTACAATCACTTCTATTCAATACCCATTGTTTCATGTTTTGGCTTGTGTTGATGAAATTAATACCTTATTAAATACCACCTCACCCCATCCACCTCACTCAAATGTAGATATAAACAAAATCGGAGATGTGTAAGTTCTATTCAGTTGTGTATGTGTTAACTAAAAGTCTTTGAAAATGTAATAAGTTTTACGAAACGCGCTCAAGTGTCGCGTCAGACTAGAAATAAAAATGAATTTTGGAGAATTGATTTTTTAATTACCTCCAACAGTGAAAAGAAATGTACGAAAGATTCAGAAAATTCGTGTTAGAATTATTAATCTTACTTTTTCGGTCATATTTAATAATATATGTCTACAGGAAAGACTGCTACCAAAATATACTAATATATATATATATTATTAAATATGACCGAAAAAGTAAGATTAATAATTCTAACACGAATTTTCTCAATCTTTCGTACATTACGCTTCACTGTTGGAGGTAAATCAAAAATCACTTCTCCAAAATTCATTTTTATTTCTAGTCTGACGCGACACGGGCGCGTTTCGTAAAACTTATTACATTTTCAAAGACTTCACAAATACACAACTGATTAGAAATTGCGTTTCCCTGATTTTATATCTACATTTGAGTGAGGTGGGAAGGGTGATGTGGCATTAACACAAGACAGAACACTAGGGGATATTAATAGGGTATTAAAAGTATCAACACAAGACAGAACAGAAACAATGGGTATTGAATAGAAGTGTTTGTAGAAAGCCTATTGGTCCATATTTCTTGATGCTTCTATATTGGAGCGGAGTCTTGAGGTGGGTAGAATATAGTTGTGCAATAATTGGCTGTTGATTGCTGGTGTTGACTTCTTGATGTGTAGTGCCTCGCAAACGTCAAGCCGCCTGCTATCGCTGTATCTATCGATGATTTCTGTGTTGTTTACTAGGATTTCTCTGGCGATGGTTTGGTTATGGGAAGAGATTATATGTTCCTCAATGGAGCCCTGTTGCTTATGCATCGTTAAACGCCTAGAAAGAGATGTTGTTGTCTTGCCTATATACTGGGTTTTTTGGAGCTTACAGTCCCCAAGTGGGCATTTGAAGGCATAGACGACGTTAGTCTCTTTTAAAGCGTTCTGTTTTGTGTCTGGAGAGTTTCTCATGAGTAGGCTGGCCGTTTTTCTGGTTTTATAGTAAATCGTCAGTTGTATCCTCTGATTTTTGTCTGTAGGGATAACGTTTCTATTAACAATATCTTTCAGGACCCTTTCCTCCGTTTTATGAGCTGTGGAAAAGAAGTTCCTGTAAAATAGTCTAATAGGGGGTATAGGTGTTGTGTTAGTTGTCTCTTCGGAGGTTGCATGGCTTTTCACTTTCCTTCTTATGATGTCTTCGATGAAACCATTGGAGAAGCCGTTATTGACTAGGACCTGCCTTACCCTACAGAGTTCTTCGTCGACTTGCTTCCATTCTGAGCTGTGGCTGAGAGCATGGTCGACGTATGCGTTAACAACACTCCTCTTGTACCTATCAGGGCAGTCGCTGTTGGCATTTAGGCACATTCCTATGTTTGTTTCCTTTGTGTAGACTGCAGTGTGGAAACCTCCGCCCTTTTCCATGACTGTTACATCTAGAAAAGGCAGCTTCCCATCCTTTTCCGTCTCGTAAGTGAAACGCAGCACGGAACTCTGCTCAAATGCCTCCTTCAGCTCCTGCAGATGTCTAACATCAGGTACCTGTGTAAAAATGTCTTCAACATACCTGCAGTATATGGCCGGTTTCAAGTTCATGTCGACTAAGACTTTTTGCTCGATGGTACCCATGTAGAAGTTTGCAAACAGGACACCTAGGGGAGAACCCATGGCGACCCCATCTACTTGCTTATACATGTGCCCATCCGGGCTCAAGAAGGGTGCCTCTTTAGTACAAGCTTGGAGTAGTTTCCTCAGAATACTTTCTGGCATGTCAAGAGGAGTACAGGCTGGATCACGATACACTCTGTCGGCTATCATTCCGATTGTCTCGTCCACAGGTACGTTGGTAAACAGCGATTCTACGTCCAACGAGGCTCTTATCCCTGTGGCCCGTGCGCCCCGCAGTAAGTCCACAAATTCCTTTGGAGACTTCAGGCTGAAGGCGCAAGGAACATAAGGAGTCAGCAGGCCGTTGAGTCGCTTCGCCAGTCTGTACGTGGGTGTGGGTATCTGGCTAATGATTGGCCGAAGTGGGTTTCCAGGCTTGTGCGTCTTGACATTTCCATACGCATATCCAGGTTTATATTCCCCAATGATCTTTGGCAGGTGGAGTCCGGATTTCTTGGCGTTCACAGTTTCGATCAGTTTGTTGACCTTTGCTTTTAATTCGGCTGTAGTGTCCTTCGTTACCCTTTGGAACTTAGTTTGGTCAGAGAGTATGATGTTCATTTTCGCCAGATATTCGTCTTTTTTAAGAATGACATATATTGGCGACTTGTCACCTCTCCTGACAACTATCTCCTTGTTCTCACGAAGGCTTTTAGCTGCCGCTTTAAGCTCGGGGGACAGTATGGTGCTTCTGTAGTTGCCTCGATTCTTTCCTCCTTCTGCAATAAGTTCTGCTTGTAAGGTATCTTTGGTAGTGACCTTCTGGTAGTGACTAAATCTGGGCATAAACTGTCATGTTATGTCCAGACCGAGTGAAATGGCCCGGAAAGTAGAGTTGGAAATTCTGTTGGACGACATATTCGACCTCGAGACACAAAAGAAGGTCACTACCAAAGATACCTTACAAGCAGAACTTATTGCAGAAGGAGGAAAGAATCGAGGCAACTACAGAAGCACCATACTGTCCCCCGAGCTTAAAGCGGCAGCTAAAAGCCTTCGTGAGAACAAGGAGATAGTTGTCAGGAGAGGTGACAAGTCGCCAATATATGTCATTCTTAAAAAAGACGAATATCTGGCGAAAATGAACATCATACTCTCTGACCAAACTAAGTTCCAAAGGGTAACGAAGGACACTACAGCCGAATTAAAAGCAAAGGTCAACAAACTGATCGAAACTGTGAACGCCAAGAAATCCGGACTCCACCTGCCAAAGATCATTGGGGAATATAAACCTGGATATGCGTATGGAAATGTCAAGACGCACAAGCCTGGAAACCCACTTCGGCCAATCATTAGCCAGATACCCACACCCACGTACAGACTGGCGAAGCGACTCAACGGCCTGCTGACTCCTTATGTTCCTTGCGCCTTCAGCCTGAAGTCTCCAAAGGAATTTGTGGACTTACTGCGGGGCGCACGGGCCACAGGGATAAGAGCCTCGTTGGACGTAGAATCGCTGTTTACCAACGTACCTGTGGACGAGACAATCGGAATGATAGCCGACAGAGTGTATCGTGATCCAGCCTGTACTCCTCTTGACATGCCAGAAAGTATTCTGAGGAAACTACTCCAAGCTTGTACTAAAGAGGCACCCTTCTTGAGCCCGGATGGGCACATGTATAAGCAAGTAGATGGGGTCGCCATGGGTTCTCCCCTAGGTGTCCTGTTTGCAAACTTCTACATGGGTACCATCGAGCAAAAAGTCTTAGTCGACATGAACTTGAAACCGGCCATATACTGCAGGTATGTTGACGACATTTTTACACAGGTACCTGATGTCAGACATCTGCAGGAGCTGAAGGAGGCATTTGAGCAGAGTTCCGTGCTGCGTTTCACTTACGAGACGGAAAAGGATGGGAAGCTGCCTTTTCTAGATGTAACAGTCATGGAAAAGGGCGGAGGTTTCCACACTGCAGTCTACACAAAGGAAACAAACATAGGAATGTGCCTAAATGCCAACAGCGACTGCCCTGACAGGTACAAGAGGAGTGTTGTTAACGCATACGTCGACCGTGCTCTCAGCCACAGCTCAGAATGGAAGCAAGTCGACGAAGAACTCTGTAGGGTAAGGCAAGTCCTAGTCAATAACGGCTTCTCCAATGGTTTCATCGAAGACATCATAAGAAGGAAAGTGAAAAGCCATGCAACCTCCGAAGAGACAACTAACACAACACCTATACCCCCTATTAGACTATTTTACAGGAACTTCTTTTCCACAGCTCATAAAACGGAGGAAAGGGTCCTGAAAGATATTGTTAATAGAAACGTTATCCCTACAGACAAAAATCAGAGGATACAACTGACGATTTACTATAAAACCAGAAAAACGGCCAGCCTACTCATGAGAAACTCTCCAGACACAAAACAGAACGCTTTAAAAGAGACTAACGTCGTCTATGCCTTCAAATGCCCACTTGGGGACTGTAAGCTCCAAAAAACCCAGTATATAGGCAAGACAACAACATCTCTTTCTAGGCGTTTAACGATGCATAAGCAACAGGGCTCCATTAAGGAACATATAATCTCTTCCCATAACCAAACCATCGCCAGAGAAATCCTAGTAAACAACACAGAAATCATCGATAGATACAGCGATAGCAGGCGGCTTGACGTTTGCGAGGCACTACACATCAAGAAGTCAACACCAGCAATCAACAGCCAATTATTGCACAACTATATTCTACCCACCTCAAGACTCCGCTCCAATATAGAAGCATCAAGAAATATGGACCAATAGGCTTTCTACAAACACTTCTATTCAATACCCATTGTTTCTGTTCTGTCTTGTGTTGATACTTTTAATACCCTATTAATATCCCCTAGTGTTCTGTCTTGTGTTAATGCCACATCACCCTTCCCACCTCACTCAAATGTAGATATAAAATCAGGGAAACGCAAGTTCTAATCAGTTGTGTATTTGTGAAGTCTTTGAAAATGTAATAAGTTTTACGAAACGCGCCCGTGTCGCGTCAGACTAGAAATAAAAATGAATTTTGGAGAAGTGATTTTTGATTTACCTCCAACAGTGAAGCGTAATGTACGAAAGATTGAGAAAATTCGTGTTAGAATTATTAATCTTACTTTTTCGGTCATATTTAATAATACATGTCTACAGGAAAGACTGCTACCATAATATATATATATATATATATATATATATATATATATATATATATATATATATATATATATATATATATATATATATATATATATATATATATATATATATATATATATTTATATATATATATATATATAACTAAGTTTTCAGTGAGTTTTCAGTTGCATATTGTCCTGGGGACCATTCAGGCTTGTTCGCATATATATATATATATATATATATATATATATATATATATATATATATATATATATATATATATATATATATATATATATATATATATATATAAATTGTACATATTTCTATAACCTGGTGTTATATATTTCTTGTCTTATAAGGAATCACGGGGCACTCTGATATCATATATAGATACAGTCATTGTCCCTAGACCATACTTAACACTGTACCAGATATTACGAGCTGTGCATATGAACCGTAACATCCTCATTGATAACAAGCTGAATTTCCAGGGACATCTTCTAAATATATGAAAAAAAAGTTTCTAAAACTGTTGGCATTCTTTCTAAGATCAGATTTTATGTATCTCGCCCTGCCCTGGTGACGCTCTATTACTCTCTCATCCATCCTTATCTCAACTATAGTATTTGTGCTTGGGGTTCTTCTACCCAAAATCATTTACGACCTCTAATTACCCAACACAAAGCTTCTATTAGAACAATATCTAACTCTGGCCCCAGACAGCACTCGGTACCCTTACTCAAATCTTTGAATATGCTAGATATTAAGTCACTGCACATCCTCTCATGTGTACACAATATATTTAAAACTCTGAATTGTAATGTCAATCCTGACATTAAAAGCTTCTTAGAAGGTTGTAACTGAACCCATGGGCACCACACCAGAAAACAAATACCTATTTGATATTCCAAGAGTATGACTTAATCAAACTAGAAATGCTTTTTAAATCAAGGAACCCAGAATGTGGAGTGACCTTCCCAATCATGTCAAAGGCTGTACCTCTCTCAACCAGTTTAGGATGAAAACTAAGTACTACCTAATTAACTCCATGTAACCTACTGTCATGTTCACAGAAAATGGTACCATCCGTTTTCTATGTGCGGCGGCTGAGACGCCAGAGGAAGGTAAACAATAGAGCGTACAGGACGCCCGCCAAGCTTGGTAGCTACTAGTCATGTAATCATATTAAGTATTAAAGTCAGTAACCAAGTCATGACTTTACATCAACCCTACAACCAAGACTTCCTCAGTAACACACAAACACCACACCTACCTTACCCCTAAATGTCAACCCATGTCTAACTATTTTTAAACAATGCTGTTTGTTTGTAACACAGGGGGGGGGAGGGTGGTTCCAATAATTCTAATGCTCTCTTCCCCTCCTTTCTCTCTCTCTTTCTCTGCCTGTATTTTATCTTTGTTCTCTGTACCAAGGGACCCCAAAACTTTCACTTGAGCCGACCCCATGCCACGTGGTCTTAAGACGATTGAACGACTTAAGATTCTACAACCTGTATGACGTGACAGACTTGTAGCAAAACCCTAGGGTCACCTTTTCGCTGCCACCACCAGACCTGCAACACTGAGCAATGATCGAGGTCTGGATCGATCATGCTAATCAATAACTTTGGGGCTTGATCCCCACTAGTAACATATAACCTTGGATCTTAAGTGTGGAATTAAAAATCAACGGGAATGATAATTCTGATTCGGTGTTAGAATCGGCGCCCAATTCAAATCGGCCTCGTGGAGACAACGTGACAAGGACAAATTCACATAAATATAGCACACACATGGAATTAATGACAATGCAGATTACAAGCTAATTAATTTATTCCAAAACTAAACAAAATCTAAAACAAGATCACTCCCTGATTTGAACACTCCCTGACTTTACATTTAATGGCAATGAGTTGACCTATACCTATAAGACTCTGAGCAACTTTACCTTCTATAGACTAGCTAGATGTTGGTGCTGTCTTGGGGCCGATGATGGAAGGCCACCTGCTCGAGCTGCTCCTCAAACCACACTGATCTCTGCTCGTCTGGTCTTCCTCAGACCAGAGCATTGTATTGTTCCGCTTAGTATCTAAATTACTTGCAAGACTTAAGTTTAACAATTAACCTCTGTTGCACTGAATGATCCAGATTGGTTGAATTATTTTAACTGACCCCCCCCTCCCCGCTCAGCTCGTTGATGCCGTGAGGGGGGGCTTAGTGGGCAGCTGCCGGAGTGTGATGCTCCTTGGGACAGTCCTCTGTCCTTTTCTGGCCTTGTGCTCCTGCTGCCGTCCTCTCCAATTGTGCTGAGCACCTTTTCCTTTTCCTTCTGTTTCGTTTTTCTCTCCCCTCTTCTCCTATCTGCTTGTCGTTTCCTGCCGACCTTTTGCTTGTTTTGGTTCTTTCTTTGGACTTCTTCTATTTTGACGCCTGGGTGATTGAGGAGGCATACTCTTGCATCCGTAGAACTGTTGTACCCGACGTCTCGAGCGAGGGGAACCTTTTATTGTCAATCCCCCTTTCGTCGCTGAACCCGATCTCGACGGACTGACGGTTCTTAAGGTGGCGTTTGTGGGGCGTATACTCACGACGCACCCCTAGGGGGCCCCAGCATGATCGGCGATAGCTTCCTGTTTGGTGTCCTGCCTCTAATTGTGGCTCCATGGTGGGTATGGGGGCACATTCGTGGATGAATTTCTTTCTCTTCGTCTCTATGTCGATAAATGTTTCCGTTGTACCCTCTCAGGCTCGTGGGGTGGGCGACCAAGCCCCCGAGTCGGCCTGTATTGGAAGACCAGGCTCTGTAGTTCCCGCTGCGTTGGGCCCCGACCTTGCTCCTCCTTTGACCGTCTTGACTTCGTCCCCTAGCTTCCCTCCCTCCTCTGTGGTTGGGTTGAGCCTCCAGCCCCCAGTGGTGACCACTTCGTCCCCTGGTGCGGCTAAGGGGCCATGTCACCGAAAGTCCGATGAAAAATGGAATATTTACGAAAAATTACGAAAAATACTACAACGTTCTGGCAACACTGTGGTCCAAACCGTTTAATGATATCTTGAAAAATAACGTAATTAGAGTCAAATTTCCCGCTGCAACTTTCGTGAATCTGGTCCTCGCGCCGTGAGTACGCCGCGGGGTATTGTATCTTACGTTGTAGATGTCTTATTTTTCGTAATAGCGTTGAAAATAACATGTTATGCATAAAATGTATATAAACTAACCATATGGCAACACAACATATGGTCTGACACGAGGGTGGTGCAGTCAGTGACTGCGTGTCTCTCATGGAGAGAGGATGTATGCTGACGCGCTCACACAATATCTCCCAGAACATGCTATTTTTGGATTTTTAGCTATTTTTAGCTATTAGCAAAAACCACATCTAGTATCGGGCCCCTGCGAAAGGGAGATGGAACTTTCACCGATGACAACAAAGAAATGAGCGAGCTACTGAGGAAGTACGACTCTGTTTTCAGCGAGCCATTAAACACACTAAAGATTGATAATCCAAATGAATTTTTCATGGATACGATACCAACATCAAATCATATATCAGACGTCACCCTATCCCAACTGGATTTTGAAGAAGCCATAAACAGTATGCCTATGCACTCTGCACCAGGCCCGGATTCTTGGAACTCCATATTCATAAAGAACTGTAAAAAACCACTATCGCAGGCCCTCCACATTCTGTTTAGACAAAGCCTAGATACTGGCGTTATTCCTGATATACTAAAAACAGCAGAGATAGCACCACTTCATAAAGGAGGAAATAAGGCAGAGGCAAAAAATTACAGACCAATAGCACTAACATCGCACATCATAAAATTTTTTGAGAAAGTGCTAAGAAGTAAGATCACAAAATACATGGAATCACAGCAACTCCATAACCCTGGACAACATAGTTTCAGAACAGGGCGCTCTTGCCTGTCGCAGTTGCTGGACCACTATGATATGGCATTAGATGCTATGGAAGACAAACAAAACGCTGATGTAATTTACACAGATTTCGCAAAAGCTTTTGATAAATGTGACCATAGTGTTATTGCACATAAAATGCGTTCAAAAGGAATTACCGGAAAAATAGGCAGATGGATCTACAATTTCCTGACCAACAGAACCCAATCTGTAATAGTCAACAAAATAAAATCCAGCCCATCAACCGTGAAGAGCTCAGTTCCCCAGGGTACTGTGCTTACTCCAGTACTTTTTCTCATCCTCATATCGGACGTAGACAAGAACACAACCTATAGCACTGTATCATCCTTTGCAGATGACACTAGGATCTTCATGAGAGTAGGCAACATAGAGGACACGGCAAACCTCCAGTCAGATGTAGATCAGGTCTTTCTATGGGCAACAGAAAATAATATGGTGTTTAACGAAGATAAGTTCCAGCTCATGCGCTATGGAAAAAATGAAAATATAAAAACGGAAACCACGTACAAAACTCAGGCAAATCATAACATAGAACGAAACGGCAATGTAAAGGATCTGGGTGTACTCATGTCGGAAGACCTTACCTTTAAAGAACACAATAAAGTAGCTATCACAACTGCAAGAAAAATGACAGGTTGGATAACAAGAACTTTTCACACTAGAGATGCTATACCGATGATGATACTTTTCAAAACGCTTGTGCTCTCTAGAGTGGAGTACTGCTGCACAATGACAGCACCTTTCAAAGCTGGAGAAATTGCTGACCTGGAGAGCGTGCAGAGATCCTTTACTGCTAGAATCCACTCAGTAAAACATCTAAACTATTGGGACCGACTAAAGAGCCTAAAACTGTACTCCCTTGAGCGCAGGCGGGAGAGGTACATAATAATTTACACGTGGAAAATATTAGAGGAGCTGGTCCAAAACCTGCACACAGAAATAACATCACATGAGACCAGAAGACATGGCAGGATGTGCAGAATACCCCCGTTGAAAAACAGAGGTGCAACTGGTACTCTGAGAGAGAACTCTATCAACATCAGAGGTCCGAGACTGTTCAACACGCTTCCACTACACATAAGGGGCATAACTGGCCGACCCCTCACAGTGTTCAAGAGAGAACTGGATAAGCACCTCCAAAAGATACCTGATCAACCAGGCTGTGACTCATACGTCAGGCTGCGAGCAGCCGCGTCCAACAGCCTGATTGATCAGTCCGGCAACCAGGAGGCCTGGTCGACGACCGGGCCGCGGGGACGTTAAGCCCCGGAAGCACCTCAAGGTAACCTCAAGGTAAGGTTGGCGAGATCCCTGTTCGGGTCTCCAAGAATGTTCAGATGAATGACAGTGTTGGCACTATTCTCCTCCCGCCCCATGTTGCAACCGGTGTTCGGAATCTGCAGGATTGCCACGATGATATTCGGCATATCCTTGATGCCCAAGGCCATTCTGTCCTCCAGGCTGACTCGTTTACTCGTCCCCCTCGTGGTCGTCGCGGTCAACCCCTTCGTGTTGTGAAGATCACCTTTGATGGTAGGACCCTTCCATCCTCTGTCATTCTTGCTGGTGCTAGGTGCTCTGTCCAGGAGTATATTCCTTCTCCTCGGCTTTGTAACAAGTGCTGGAGGTTTGGGCATGGTGCCCTCCACTGCTCTGGGACTGTCTCTCTCTGCCCTTTATGTGGGGATGAAGGTCACTCTTAGTCGGAGTGCACTTCTCCCCAAGCTCGCTGCCTCAACTGCGGTGAGGCCCATCCTACCTTCTCCCGTGCCTGTATTCATTACAAGCTTGAGGCGGCCGTCCTCAACTTGAAGCACCGGGAGCGTTTATCTTTTCCTGAGGCGAGGCGCCAGGTTCGCCGGCTCCAGCCTTATGCTAACGTCTCTTATGCTCACGTGTTGCGCTCTTCCTCTCCTCGTCCTTCCCCCCTTCCTCAGACTCACAACCGTTTCCGGGCCTTGGACCCTGATACGCCCACTGCCCCCTCCTCTGTTCCTTTGAGTTCTGTCCCGAAGGGTCTCCCTCCTGGTCCTCTGTCTGGGGTTCCCCTTCTTTCTACCCGGTCTGTCATGTCTCCTGTGTCTTCTTCCTCGTCTCCCTCTGATCCTCCTTCATATCCTCTTCCTCCATCTATTGGCTCTCCCCGCCGCCTGTCGGTGCAGGCGGATGTCCATCGCTCTCCTAACGGCCGTCGTGTGTGCTTCTCCTGTTGAGACACTGGAATCCGTTGCCCGTTACGTAGTTGCTGGGACACCGGTCTCTTTAAGTCAGAAGCGTAAGCCTGGCTCCTCTCCTTCCTCCTCCCCGGCAGGTTAGAAGGCTTCGCTTTCTTCCTCAGCTCCTACTTCTGGCTCTGTTGCTCCTTCCCCTCCCATTTCTGTGCTTGCGCCCCCTATTCCTGCTATGGAGGTTTCTTTGGCCCCTGCTTCCCTTTCGGTTGCTGCTCTTGCTGAGGTGTACTCCCCTCTTTCTACATCCCCTCTTCTTGCTGCTGCCCTTGACTGCTCCTCTCCGTTGTCTCCTCCTCTTCCTCCTCCTCCTCCTCCTCCTCCTCCTTCGAACCCCGCCCGCAAACCTCTGGTCTGTTCTTCCGCTTCCTTCCCTTCGTCTTTGCTCAGTTTACCCATGCCCCCTAACCCTGACTTTGCTGACCCTGATCCCGACCCTGATATTCTTTAACGTGCTGTGTTGCTCTTTCGCCTTTGTTTCTTCATTGTTCTCTGTTGTTGTCCTTTCCCTTCTCGTCGATGTCTATTCTTCAATGGAACGTTCGAGGTTATTACGCCAATTTCCTCGAACTCCAACTTCTGATTTCGCGGTTTTCGCCCCTTTGTGTCTGTCTCCAGGAGCCGATGCTTGGTGCTCGTCCTGGTCGTTTTCGTGGCTATTTCTTTCTCTTCCCCCCCCCCCCCCAGCCGTTGCTGGGGCTCCTAATTCTTCTGCTCTCTTGATCCGCGCTGATGTTCCCTTTGTTCCTTTACTTTTTCCTTCGCCTCTCCATTGTTCTGCTGCTCGTATCTTTGTGGGGAAATGGTACACAGTTTGTTCCATTTATCTCCCCCCGAGTGTTCCGCTTTCTCTTCCTGATTTGAAACACCTCTTGGACTCCTTGCCGGAGCCTGTGCTCCTGCTGGGTGACTTCAATTGTCGTCATTCTCTTTGGGGTGATGTTCTGACGAATACCCGGGGTCACCTTCTTGAGCCGTTTCTCCTCTCTTCTTCCCTGTCTCTTCTGAATTCTGGTGAGCCCACTCATTTGGACTCTCGGACTCGCACCCTTTCCTGTGTTGATCTTTCTCTCTGCTCTTCTTCTCTTTACTTAGATTTCACGTGGCAGGTTCTTGATGACCTCCATGGCAGTGATCATTTCCCTATCCTTGTTTCCTTTTTCTCGTCTCGCCCTTCCCTCTCTTTTCCTAGGTGGCAGTTTGCTAAAGTGGACTGGAACCTATTTACCCTCAGTGCTGCTCTCTCTGACCTCTCCCTCGCACTCTCCTCCTTTTTCATGACACTGTCTTCGACGCTGCCCTCCGCTCTATTCCTCGCTCTTCCTCTCGGGGTCCACGGAAGTGCGTTCCCTGGTGGAATGCGGACTGTGCTCAGGCTGTTCGCTGTAAGCGTGCAGCCTGGAAGAAGCACCGCCGTAGGCAGACGACCGATTCTTTTCTTTTCTTTCGGAAAGCGAGTGCGGTGGCCCGTAGGGCCATCCGTATGGCTAAACGTGAATGTTGGACTTCTTATGTCTCCAGAATTACGTCCGAAACTCCCCTGCCACAGATCTGGAAGCGTATCCACAAGATTGCGGGTAAGTTCGTTTCCGATGTTTCCCCGGTCTTTGACCTCCGTGGTACTTTTGTGGCAGACCCATTGCAGGTCGCTACCGAACTGGGTTCTCACTTTTCTTCTGTTAGCTCTGGTCTTCATCTTCCCCAATCTTTCTTTCTTCGTAAACCTGTCCTTGAGTTTCGTCCTTTAGATTTCTGCACTCGTCTTCGACTTTCCTATAACGATCCCTTCTCTCTCTCTGAACTTCGTTCTGCCCTGGCTCTCTGCGGTTCTACGGCGGCGGGCTCCGATGGTATTCATTATGAGATGCTTCGCCATCTCCCTCCGTGCACGTCTCAGTATTTACTGAGTCTGTATAATCGGATCTGGGAGTCGTCGTCAGTTCCCTGAGGACTGGCTCGATGCCGTTGTCCTCCCTGTTCGCAAACCAGGGTCTCTGGGAACTTCCCCCTAAGGACTTTCGCCCTATTTCCCTCACAAGTTGTGTCTGCAAACTCTTTGAACGTATGGTTAATGTTCGTCTGATGTGGTTCCTGGAATACCATCACCTCCTGCCTCCCTTCTCAATTTGGTTTCCGCAAGTGCTGCAGCATGACAGATGTCCTGGTGAACTTGGAGGTCTATATTCGTACTGCTTTTGCTGCGAGGACCTCTGTTGTTGCCGTCCTTTTTGAGCTGGAAAAGGCTTAGGACACCACTTGGCGATATTATATTCTGTCCCAGTTTCATTCTTTTGGCCTTCGTGGTCATCTCCCTCACTTTTTCCGCAGCTTCCTCTCTCGTCGTTCCTTTCGGGTGCGCCTTGGTACCGCTCTCTCTGCCTCTTTTCAGCAGTACGAAGGTGTGCCCCAGGGTAGTGTTCTGAGCACTACTCTTTTTTTGGTTGCCCTCAATGGTCTTCTTTCCTCTCTTCCTTCAGGTGTCTTCTCCGCTCTCTATGTCGATGATCTTACCCTTTGCTGTCAGGGTGATGATTCGCATCTCCTTCAGCGCCGACTTCAAATTGCGATTGATGCCGTGTCGTCTTGGGCCATCGATCATGGCTTCAAGTTCTCTACTTCTAAGACTTGTGCCATGTCTTTTACTAGGAAACGGGTCGTTCTTCGTCCCTCTTCGTCACTTTATGGTCATCTCCTTCAGTACAAAGATTCCGCGAAGCTTTTAGGGGTTATTCCTTGACACTCGTTTGTCTTGGTCTCCCCATATCTCTTACCTCCGTGTTGAGTGCTCTAAGGCCCTTGCCCTCCTTTGGGTATTGTCCCATACTTCTTGGGGAGCGGATAGGCGCACTCTCCTTGCTTTACATTCCTCTCTCGTCCTGTCTAAGCTCGATTATGGTTGCCCTGCTTACTCGTCTGCTTCTCCTTCTACTCTTCACCGTCTTGATGCTTTGCACCATGCTGGGTTGCGCCTCAGTTCTGGTGCCTTTCGTTCGACTCCCGTCCTTAGCTTGTATGTTGACACTGGATTCCTGTCTCTCCAGGACCGCCGTGATCGCTACTGTCTTCGCTATCTTGCACGATCCTTACAACATCCTTCCTCTCGATTCTGTCGTGCATTAACTTTTACCCCTCCTGCGGTTCCTGTTCCTCTTCACCACCTCCCTCTTTCTGTCCAGTTATCTCGCTTACAGGATTCTCTTTCCGTTCGTGTTTCAAATGTTTCTCCTCATGTTGTTCCTTCTTTGCTCCCTGCTCCCGTGGAGAGTCCCCCTTCCGCAGTTTTGTACATCCTTGACCCGCATCACTAAAGCTTTTACCCCTCCTACGGTTCTAAAACGCCTTTTCCTTGAGCACTTTTCTTCTCACTCCCGCTCCGTTTCTGTCTTCACTGATGGGTCTAAGTCTGCGGATGGTGTTGGCTACTCTGTTGTTTTTCCTGATCGCACTTATATGTGTCGCTTACCTCCGGAGACTAGCATCTTTACAGCGGAGCTTTATGCTATTCTCTATGCTCTTCGTCTCCTGCTTTCTCGTTGTCAGTCTTCCTTTGTAGTTTTGTAGTTGTTGTTGACTCGCGTAGTGCCCTCATGGCTCTCGGGTCCTTTAATCCGGTTCATCCAGTAGTTGTCGAGATCCAGCGTTGGCCGTTTCTTGTCCACAGTAAATTTAAGTCGGTTGAGTTTTGTTGGGTTCCCAGCCATATTGGTATGTCTTTAAATGAGCGTGCGGATGCTGCCAGCCAAGGAAGCTGTCCGCTCTTGTCCCATCTCTCATAAAGGTATTCTATATTCCGACTTTTACCCGGTTATCCATTCCTCCATTCTTACCCGTTGGCAGGCTTCTTGGTCGTCTGTTACTGGTAACAAACTTCGTACTCTTAAATGTTGTGTTTCCTCGTGGCCGTCCTCCTGCCACTGTAACCGGCGTTGGGAAACAGCTCTGGCGAGGTTGCGTATTGGCCATACTCGCTTAACCCATGGTCACTTGATGGAGCACCGCCCTGCTCCTTATTGTCCTAATTGTATTGTCTCTCTTACGGTCGTGCATGTCCTTCTTGAATGTCCTGACTTCCAGGACGAGCGTGTGTCTTGCTTTCTGACCGCCCCTCGCGGTCGCCTGTCCCTCAATGGAATTCTTGGTGACTCGGATACTTTTGATATCGTTCGCCTTATGCGTTTTTGTTCTCGTATTGGCATCCTTGGTGATATTTAGCGCCCTCTGATTATTCTGCACATTTGATGGTGCTACATAGCCTTCCCGGTTTGGTGCCTTCTTTTGATAATTACTTACTTACTTATTTTAACTGAAGTTAAATTACACAAGCATCTTAAGGAAGAGCTATTCCCGATCACGAAATGGCTATTTGACCTTTGAGAAATAGTGACATGGAAACCTCTGGTGACCTGTGACCGCCAGGTCACTCCGCTATACGGCCTAGTCGTAGCTCGTGACGTCACTGATGGTGACTTAACTCAATTCTCCTAATAATTAGAATACTCCTGATTCTATAACAATGAATATTATACAATACAATTTTAATACAAAATGAATGAAGGCTAATTTCTCTAAATAAGTGAATACTATAGAATGATTCATTATACGAAACTTGTGGACAAAGGCGTCAATTATTTTCACCACGAATTCCCTGGGGTCAGGACCCGGGTCAATACACGTGGGTCCAGCTTCCCATTCTCCCTTGTACATAAAACATTCTGGATAATTCCTACAACAAACCTAGTTTGCTACATGTTGACCAACTTGTATATTGGCAATTTTCTACCATGTTCCCCCCCCCCTTTTTTATCTTTTTTTTCAACGCAATTTATACTTTAAGCTCAGTTACTATTAAGTTTTAGTCCAAGTGTTTTTCCCCACCTCACCTTGCCCGAAACGCTATGCATACTAGTGGCTTTAGGTATTGGATGTACTAGCTCTATATTTAAATCCAACATTATGTTTGTAACTAATCCTCTATGTATGTACTTTTACCTGAATAAAAATCTGATTTGATTTGATTTGATGTGAAGATGGATACAGTTGGACGAATGAAAAGGACCCTTACAGGTCTGAAAGGTCACTTGACCAGGCAGTCCAACAAATGTCATGATCTGTCTCAACAGTCACCCATTGACTGTGTAGAGCTAGAAAGCATCTTCAAGTTGCCAAAGACAAGTTTGAGCAAATTAAAGAACATATGAATTTATATTTGTCTGAACTTAACAAGACACCAATTGACGGAACAGAATTAGATGATATAGTGCGAGATTTAGCCCAGTACGAAGATGATGTACAAGTTAAAGTGCAACACTTTGCCAAGTTGATTACTGGAACAAAATAGTCACAACTTCTACAAATCTTCAACAAACTGAAGTCAAATTACCCCGGATTAGTCTACCCACATTCTTTGGAAGTGAGAATTAAAGTTGGGACAATTTCTGGAATAAATTTGTAGACTCAGACTTGTAGAATAAACAGTAGACTCAAACTAATATTCCTAAAACTTCAAAGTTCACCTATTTACAAGGTCAACTACGAGATGAAGCCTTGAAGGTAATCTCAAACTTAAACCTGACCAGTGAATGGCTACTACCTATCTGTTCAATTGCTTAAAAGCAACTATGACAACAACGAAAGGAATATTACTATTTTAGTCCAAAAATTGCTGGATCTACAAGCTACCAATAATTCTACTGATTCTCTTCAAACCTTTAGGTTAGAACTAGAATCCTTATTCAAGGCCTTAAGTCTTACAGTCAACCTTCAGACTGCTGAATGGATGACACGAGTAGTTTGTAAAGCGCAAGTTATCAGGTGAAACACTGGATAAACTGTGTACTTCGTACAATAACACCTCTCTGACTATGACACAAATCACAGAAAGTTTACGCTCCATAGTCGAATGACAAAGAGCCAGTCAAGATGGGAAAAGTATTTCAACCCATTCTACTAATACTCATCGTAAAACCCAAGGTATTGTGACTACTACAGCAAAACCAAACATAACTAAATCATCTCTCAAGTGGAAAACCAATAACGTGGGTACTTGTACAGTGAATCCCTCACAACCAGTAGTGAGTGTAACTTCTAAAACTCCTTCTACAATGGAGAAATGTTTGTTCTGTCAAGAACACAACGCTCATAAATTTCATAATTACTTAACTCGCAGTATGAGAATCAAACGTCTCAAAGAAGTGCACAGATGCAATAAATGCATGGGATCTCATGACCCCAACAAATGTACTGTTGTCCTACATGTGTGCAACAAATGCCATAAAGGTCAACATCAGTCTACACTGTGTGGAGACACCCACCAAAGGTTATCAAATCCTCATGTAGATTCAAGTAATTCCACCACTGTACAATATTGCAAGGTACATCAGGAGTTGAATGTACTTGCTACAGAATCAGGTAATACTACCACGTTACCTACAGCTCAACTGAGACTAACTAACAAGAAGTCTAGGATCACCACTCGAGGTTTTTTTTGACCAAGGTTCTCAAAAGACCTTTATTACTCAACAACTGGCTGATCAGTTAAAGCTGAAAACTTTTAGTCAAATGAAACTGAATATTTCAGGATTCTTGACCAATTCCGGACCTCATGATTACAAAGCTGTAAGAGTTTTGGTACGCCTAGGAGGCTATACTAACCCAATACAAGCCATCATCGTTGACAAGATCCCATCTGACCTATATGTATCAGGTCTTGGGCATACAACCAAGCTTCTAAAACAGCATCATGAAGTTGGCTGAATATAAGATAAATTCTGGCCACCTCACCGATGTCGGTATTCTTGTAGGGGCAGATTATTTTTACAGGTTTATTACTAGATGCACTAAGCAACGTGGAATGAATTTGTTGCTGTCTGCTGGAGGAAAATTACTTACAGTACCGGTGTTATGCCAGAACAAATCTACACCCACAATTAACCAACAAAATAATTCAATCATATTGGAGTGACTAGGCTTGAAACAGTCACCACTACAACTTAGCATTCTCTTAGCACTACAACCACTACATTCTCATGGCTGAGAATGATTCTGATCCCCCTTTGTGTAAATTATGGGATTTAGACACCTTAGGTATTGTCCCTGAACATCCATGCCAACTGTGTCTCAACTCAGTGATCTATCAAGATAACCAATACTGGGTTAAATTGCCATTGAAGCTGAATCATCCACAGCAATTTAAATTATTTCATGGCATTCACACAATTAAATCACAGATAGTTAGGTTACACAAACAACCTGACAAACTACGATTGTATAACGAGTTGATACAGCGACAACATGCAAACAAATTTATAGAAGTTGTTGAACAAGATAATAACAAACTAGGGCATTATTTGCCTCACCACGCTATTTTGTAAGATTCAGTTACGACACCAATTAGAATTGTGTTTAACTGTAGCGCCAAAGTAATGGTAGATAGTGTGTCCCTTAATGATTGCCTACAAACTGGGCCGAGTCTAACTCAACAACTCAGCCTTTTTGAGGGCAGGTTTGCAAGAGGAAGCCCGTGAATTTACTAATTTTTTCTGGATAAAGGATCCTTGTGATCCTAATAGTGAAATCATCATATATAGATTCGCTTCATTCCTATTCGGAGTTACATCTTCACCATTTTTACTCCAAGACACCTTGGAAACCAATTTGAAGAAATCTGATAGTCCATTCAAGACTGAAATTAGTAACAACCTATATGTCGATAACTTCCAGGAACTACCAATGATGAAACCAAATTAGTGGAAATTTATCATGAGGCTAACAGCAAGTTACTGGGAGCCAATAAGCCTTTCCAGTTATGGGCCTCTAATAATCAATAACTGAATCAAATAATCGAGGATGAATTTCCCGAGTATCAAGTACCACATAAATTGAAAGTTCCTGGCATGGAATGTTATACTTCCACTGATGAATTAAATATTAAGTCTGTGGAAACTAATAATTCTCCCTTAACCATGAAAAAGTTACTCTCGTATGTCAGTAAACTATTTGATCCATTAGGCTTACTTAGATCTATTTTAATTAAGGGTAAACTCCTCATACAAGAGTGCTGGCAGACTAATATGGGTTGGGGCAATCCGTTACCTAATGATCTGCAAGATAAATGGCAGCAATTATCTACGGATTTCAATAACTTAGTTTTCTGAAATTTCCTCGTAATGCTTTAGGACAGAATTTACACACAAATTTGCAAGCGTTTTGCGATGCCTCATGCAAAGCATATGGCGCAGTAGCCTATTTATTAAACACTCAACAATCATTTTTACTCACTTCTAAGGCAAGAGTGGCCCCAATTAATAAATGGTCCTTTCCCCAAATGGAGTTAACTGCTTTATTCGTAGGTGTAAGTCTGGCTCATTGCTTGATTAAGACATTCGGTAATATTCACTTTGGTGAGATAGTAGTGTGGTCAGACAATGAGGCAATCTTACAATGGGTAAAAAGCAACAATAACAACAAAGCTCCCTACGTCAGTAACAGAGTTAGGGAAATACGAGAACTAGCAGGTGACTATAAATTGAGACATGTCCCGACCAAGGACAATCCAGCTGATTACTTATCAAGAGGATTAACCTTGAAACAACTAGTTAAAACCGAAATGTGGTTTACAGGACCCCAATTTTCAGTGGTTAGTGGCCCAAACAGAAGCCACAAGTCATTGTGACCAATATCACTGTCCCCATTGAGGATCCAAAACCCCCTCGATCGATCTATTAATCCTAACCATTATTCTAGCTTATGAAAATTACTAGTAGTTACTCAAGTTGTATTTGATTTCTTTAATAAGATAGGAATTTAATATCAGTTTCCAAGTCCCCTCAAATACTGGGTCAAACAAGCTCAAATGGAGACTTATGGAAGAAAATATGAACATCTTCCAGACAAATTAACCAAGTCTCTGGGTATTTGGTTTGATTCTGACAATTACAACATCTTATGGTGTGGAGGATGTCTGTTTCATGCGGAAATTGACTTAGAAGCAAAGAATCCAATGCTTTTGTCTCGTCACCACATCATAACTAAAATTATAGTTTTACATCACCACGAACATAGAACATTGTACGGTTGAGTATTAGACACTCTGATTTACGACAAAAATTTAGGCTTCCTCAGAGTCGTCAAACTGTCTAGTCCCTTAATAAATCTTGTGTGATCTGCAGGAGGTATAATGCTCGAGTGTGTACCCAGGACCTCCACCACTTCCTTAAGAATTTCACCCGATAAAATTCGGGTGAAAGCCTATACAGGCTTCTTCACGTGTGCAACCACACGAGGCATACACTTAGAAGTAACTTCTGACGTGAGCGCAGAAGCCTTCCTACGAGCCTTTCGTAGGTCTGCAGCACGTCGATCTTGTCCCGAACTGATGATCTCTGATAATGTATTTAACTTTGTGACAGAAGAAGCTTGCTTAAGGGAAATATGGAAGCATCCAGAGGTACATGCAGTCTTAAAGCAAAGACAGTGCCACTGGAAATTTATACCTCCACGAGCACCGTGGCAGTGAGGATTTTACGAGCGCATGGTAGGCATGGTGAAGAAATGCTTAAGGAAGGTTTCACATCGACAGAAGATTAACCTTACCGAGTTGCAAACCTTTGTCACAGAAATAGAAGCACAAGTCAACAACAGACTATTAACCTATCTTTCAG
Source organism: Procambarus clarkii (assembly GCF_040958095.1). Taxonomy (NCBI): domain Eukaryota; kingdom Metazoa; phylum Arthropoda; class Malacostraca; order Decapoda; family Cambaridae; genus Procambarus; species Procambarus clarkii. The sequence continues at coordinate 5,624,416 of NC_091190.1, read as the reverse complement.
ATGACTTCTCCCAGAGAAATCCCCTGAGTCTCTCTCATCTGATTCATGGTAGCCTTCTGAGCCCTCTGATATCTCTAGAGGATGAGGATCTGGAAGGGCCTTCATGTGTTGGAAGAAGTGACTTAGTGGAAAGTTACAAACATCTTTCGAGAGTGATAGGCAGGTGGAATGAAGTGTGGACTCGTGAATATCTAACTGCTCTGAGAGAGTATCATTATGGAGCTGCAAGCCCATATAATGAAGTTCAATTAAAACCAGGTGATCTAGTCTTAGTTGATAGTGATGGACTCAGGCTAGATTGGCCTATTGGCAAAACTGTTGATGTACATCCTGATCACCAAGGTGTATTAAGAATAGTTAGGGTTCAGTGTCAAGGCATGACCACCCTAAAAACTCTAGAAAAATTAGTACCACTAGAACTAGCAAAACATGAATGTTTTTCAGAGGCAAATTCACCCCAAGTTTCAGAAAACAGTAAATCTGTCCACCTGAGTACACGTCCATCTAGAATGGCTGCTCAACAATGCAAGCTGAAACTCAAACAATACTTTGATTCTGCTTAAGTTGCCGATAATCATCTCCTGATGTTAAAAATATTTCTTGAATCTTCAGAATGATTCAATGATCAAGTTACTTAACCAGTAGAAGTCATTGAGACACAAATCATTGAATTTGCTGTAGATTTAGAGATTTCTTAATCTTAGAAGATTTAATTTTTAATATTTAAATTCTGATATGTTCCCATAAAGACTTTGTCACATCTGTTACACAGATACAGGATATCCGTCCTGTACATACTAACGTACTAACTTATTAACCTAATGAATATTACTTCAAGGTAGAGGGATAGGTACTTTAGTACTGAACCATAAACTGCGACCCGTGTTTCCTCCCCCCTGAGGTATATTGGAAATTTCCAACACTTTATTACTTCAGTACTTTAAGAAAAAAATTCCTGTACTGTGTAATATAATTTGCTAATACTACTAACTAGTAGAGTAGTGAAAATAACATCATTTAATTAATGGGTAATAATGCTTCATTTCCCAGAAATTCTAGTCGAGTGTTGCATCAGCACACATGATGAGAGGGAAAATTATTTAAGAGAATTGTCTTAAGATCTCTTTATTTCATATTACTTAATGAGAATTATTATTTAATAACTCTATTGTCACGAATATGCTCAGTGAATTAAAGCTGATAAAATGTTTATCTTCGTTTTAAATCATATTGTTTATTAGCTGGTAATAATTCCAGCAATTACGAATTGTCACTCAGAGCATTCATTGATAACAGAATTTCTATACAGCTCTCTCTCATATTGAGAGACAAACATGGAAGCGAGAAGTACCTAGGGAACAGGGAAAAGTTCATGTGACCAAATGAAGGAAATGTTTGCCCAGGTTTTGGAGGATATCAGGAGGGAGATACAGGAAATGAATAATACAATAAGCAACCTAAAAAGCGAGCTGACAGCAGCAAAGGAGGAGATTAAATCCCTCAAAGAGAACAATACTAAGGCTGAGACTCAAATAATTATCCAAAGACAAGATGGAAATGGTACATTGGAAGGTAATGCCATTGTACAAGCAACATTTGCAGAAATGCTAAAAAAGAACTCGGAAGTAATGTCCACAGTGAGGGAGGTATCCCTGAAGGTAGCCACCCCACAGGAAGCAGCAAGATCCACTAGTCAGCTGCTGGAAAGAAAAAGATCAGTGGTAGCTGTGGGTATTAAAGAGCAGGAAGGCTACAATAGAACAATGTAATGATAAGGACAGAGTGGCAGTGAATGAAATACTAAAGGGGCTAGAGATGGGAGTGGTTGAACATAGCATTGAGAAGGTTTTCAGGTTAGACTAGTACAACAAGGACAGAGACCGCATTTTAAAGATAGTGTTTGCAAACGAGACTACAAAGGAGAAGATTCTAACAAGGATATGAGGGATAACCTGCAATATGAGGGAGACTTAAGAAAAGTATTCCTTCAGAGGGACGTGACGAGGGAGGAGAGCCATGGTGGCAGAAGCAAGGAAGAAGCACAGGGCGAGAGGAGAAAACCAGGAAATCACAGCCCGCAACACAACATTCACAGAGGTGAGGGGGAACTAACAACCAGCAACCCAGTAACACCAGAGGAGAGAGCAACTCCTCCACCCTCCACTGCATAGAAACTCCCCCCTACCCTGAACCCTCCCTACCCCCACTCAAATGCTCAGTCAACTCTCCCTCCCCCTACCTGACTCCATTCCCACCTTGCTACCCCTCTCCAACTCCCACCATGTCCCCCTTCCCCTTTCAATCACTGTCCTCCCTTCTCCTTCATCCCATACCCTCCCTGTCCCCCTTTACTTGACCCATCACCCCTCACTCCAGTATCCTCTGAGAACCCTGTTATCCACCCCACAAATCCTTACATACTTGGAATAGCTTCCCCCATTAGCAGAACACTCACCAAGAAGGGGCCATGAGAAGTAGCAGAAGAAAGTGAGTTTCAAGGCAATGTACACTAACATAGATGGGATTACTAATAAAACAAATGAACTTGGAGAATAGGTACTTGAAGAAAACCTAGACATAATAGAACTCACAGAAACAAAGCTAACGAAAACCATAACAAATGCAATGTTTACACAGGACTACTATGTTGTGAGGAAAGAGAGAGAGAGAAGAAAGAGGAGGTGGTGGTGTAGCTCTGCTGGTAAGAAAAGGCTGGGATTTTGAGGAGATGGTTATGCAGGGTGTGAGGGTTTCAGTGATTACATAACAGGTACCACAGGAACTGGAGGACAAAAAATTAAAGTCGTAGTCTTATATAACCCACCACCAAATGACAGAAGCCCCAGACTGAAATATGATAGAAATACAATGGCCACAATTAACATACTAGAGAGAGCAACTTCTCTTGCTAGCAGGAATGGATTTAAACTACTAAACATGAGAGACCTCAACCATAGGAAAATAGACTGGGAGAACAGAGACCTACGTGGAGGACCAGATGCATGGAGAGCTAAGCTGCTGGACGCGCTAACAAGAAAATTTCTAAGACAACACATCAAGGGACCGTCAAGAATGAGAGGGGAAGATGAACCAACCATGCTTGATCTGATACTTACCCTAAATGGGTGAGATATAAGGGAAGTTAAGTTGGAAGCATCATCGTGAATGAGTAATCACAGTGAATTGATCTTTGAGTACCTGGTAGAACTAGGATTTATCTTCTCCAAAAAAGAACTAGGAAACAAAAGGCTAGCATACCGAAAACGAAATTATGAGGAGATGAGAAGTTTCCTAAGGGATATGCCATGGGACATAGACTTCAGAGCTAAGTCCGTACATGACATGATGGACTATGTCACCCAAAAGCATCAGAGGGCAGTAAACAGGTTCATCCAGGCCCAAAACAAAAAATCTGAGAAGCAAAAGAAGAAGCCATGGTTTAATAGGGCATGTATGGAAGCAAAGGGACTGAACAAAAGGGCATGGAGGAACTTCCGAAATAACAGAACACCAGAATGCACAAAGAGATACCAGAGAACCAGGAATGAGTATGTTAGTGTGAGAAGAGAAGCTGAGAAAAAGTATGAAAATGACATAGCAAACAAAGCCAAGACCAAAACAAAACTACTCCTTAGTCACATCAGGAGGAAAACAACAGTGAAAGAATAGGTAATGAAACTTAGAACAGGCGAGGACAGCTATGCAGAGAATGTCAAAGAGGTGTGGGAAGAGCTTAAAAAGAGGTTCCAGGAGGTCTTCACAATAGAACAAGGTCAGTTCACTGCACTAGGAGAGAGGCCAATATACCTGGCGGCCTTGGAAGGGTTCGAAATTACGAGAGATGAGGTCAAGAGACACCTGTTGGATCTGGATGTGAGAAAAGCTGTTGGTCCAGACGAGATCTCACCATGGGTATTGAAAGAGTGTGCAGAGGCACTTTGCTTGCCACTCTCCATAGTGTATAGTAGGTCAATGGAGATGGGAGACCTACCTGAAATATGGAATATGGCTAATGTGCTCCCAATATATAAAAAAGGTGACAAACAAGAGGCACTGAACTGCAGGCCAGTGTCCTTAACTTATATACTATGCAAGGTGATGGAGAAGATCGTGAGAAGAAATCTAACACATCTGTAGAGAAGGGATTTCGTGACAAATCGCCAACATGGGTTCAGGGAGGGTAAATCTTGCTTAACAGGCTTAATAGAATTGTACAACTAGGTGACAAAGATTAAGCAAGAAAGAGAAGGCTGGGTGAACTGTATTTTTCTGGACTGTCGGAAAGCCTTTGACATAGTACCCCATAAGAGTCTAGTACATAAGCTGGAGAGACAGACAGAAGTAACTGGTAAGATGCTCCAGTGGATAAGGGAGTACCTAAGCAATAGGAAGCAGAGAGTTAGAGTGAGGGGTGAGATCTCAAATTGTCGTGAAGTCACCAGCGGAGTCCGACAGGGATCTGTACTCGGTCCTATCCTGTTTCTGATAGACGCAAATGATCTCCCGGAGGGAATAGACTTATTCCTCTCAATGTTTGCGGACGATGCCAAAATTATGAGAAGGATTAAGACAGAGAAGCACAGCTTGAGGCTTCAAGAAGACCTGGACAAGCTGCAGGAATGGTCGAACAAACGCTTCTTATAGTTTAACCCAACGAAATGTAATGTAATGAAGATAGGTGTAGGGAGCAGGAGGCCAGATACAAGGTATCATTTGGGAGATGAAATTCTTCAAGAGTCAGAGAGAAAGACTTCGGGGTTGATATCACGCCAGACTATCCCCCTGAAGCCCATATCAAGAGAATAACATAAGCAGCATATGCCAGGTTGGCCAACATAAGAATGGCATTTATAAACTTGTGTAAGGAATCATTCAGAACTTTCTATGCCACCTATGTCAGACCAATCCTGGAGTACGCGTCCTCAGAATGGAGTCCATATGTAGTCAAGCATAAGACTAAACTGGATAAAGTCCAAAAGATTGCCACCAGATTAGTACAGTGGCTGAAAGGTATGAGCTTCGAAGAGAGACTACGGGAATTGAGCCTCACTTCGTTGGAAGACAGAAGAGTTAGGGGGGACATGATCACCACATTCAAGATTCTGAAGGGGATTGATAGGGTAGATAAAGACAGTCTATTTAACACAAGGGGAACACGCACAAGGGGACACAGGTGGAAACTGAGTGCCCAAATGAGCCACAGAGATATTAGAAAGAACTTTTTTAGTGTCAGAGTGGTTGACAAATGGAATGCATTAGGGGGTGATGTGGTGGAGGCTGACTCATACACAGTTTCAAGTGTAGATATGACAGAGCCCGATAGGCTCAGGAATCTGTACACCTGTTGATTGACGGTTGAGAGGCGGGACCAAAGAGCCAGAGCTCAACCCCCGCAAACACAACTAGGTGAGTACAACTAGGTGAGTACATACACACACACACCCACCTGCTCATCATGGGCGACTTCAATCATGGAAGGATTGACTGGGAGAACAAGGAACCGCATGGAGGCGAGAATACGTGGAGAGCCAAACTATTGGAGGTGGTGACTAGAAACTTTTTAACCCAGCATGTCAGAGAACCCACAAGGATGAGAGGCAATGACGAACCAGCGAGACTCGACCAAGTCTTCACTCTGAACGATTCCGACATAAGAGAAATCGGTTTTGAGAACCCAGTAGGAATGAGCGACCACAGTGTACTGGTGTTTGAGTACCTGATTGAAGAAGGGTTATTGAACTCGAGGAGGGATACCGAAACCAAAAGGTTAGCATAACGAGGGAAACTATGAAGGGATAAGAAAATTCCTAACATATATAGCATGGGAAACAGAGCTCAGGGGAAAGACGGCCCAGGATATGATGGACTACATCACGCAGAAGTGCAAGGACGCAGCAAACTAGTTTGTCCCAGTCCAAAAGGAAAACAGAGAAATGAAGATGAGAAACCCATGGTTTAATCAGAGATGTAGGCTAGCTAAGCAGCAAAGTAAAAGGACATGGAGAAACTATAGGATTAACAGGACACTGGAGAGCAGAGAAAGATACCAGAATGCCAGGAATGAATATGTCAGGATGAGAAGAGAGGCAGAAAGACAATACGAAAATGACATCGCAAGCAAGGCAAAGACTCAGCCTAAATTGTTACATAGCCACATCAGGAGAAAAACAACAGTAAAGGAACAGGTTATGAAATTAAAGATAGGGGCGGAAGGATTCACTACAAATGATAAGGAAGTGTGTGAGGAACTGAATAAGAAATTCCAGGAGGTCTTCACCTTAGAACAAGGAGAAATTCCAGAGATAAGAGAGGGAATAGCTAACCAGGAACCACTGGAAGAGTTTGAGATTACCAGCGGGGAAGTAAGGAAGTGTTTACTAGAGTTGGATGTGACAAAGGCTATAGGCCCAGATGGAATCTCCCCTTGGATACTAAAGGAAGGAGCAAAAGAACTGTGCCTACCACTCTCCATAGTGTGTAACAAATCACTGGCAACAGGGGAACTGCCAGATATTTGGAAAGCAGCTAACGTAGTACCGATATACAAGAAAAGGGGATAGACAGGAAGCACTGAACTACAGGCCTGTGTCCCTAACCTGCATACCATGCAAGCTGATGGAGAAGATTGTGCGAAAAAAGCTAGTGGAGCATCTGGAGAGAAGGAACTTTGTAACACAGCATCAACATGGGTTCAGGGATGGCAGGTCCTGCCTCACAGGGTTACTTGAATTCTACAACCAGGCAAGAAAGAGAAGGGTGGGCAGACTGCATATTTTTGGATTGTCAGAAAGCCTTTGATACAGTACCACACAAGAGGCTAGTGAAAAAGCTGGAGATGCAGGCTGGAGTGAAAGGGAAGGTACTCCATTGGATAAAGGAGTAAGCAACAGGAGACAACGAGTCTGTGTGAGGGGTGAGGTCTCAGATTGGCTAGACATTACAAGTGGAGTCCCGCAGGGGTCAGTCCTTGGACCTATACTGTTTCTGGTATATGTAAATGATCTCCCAGAGGGTATAGATTCGTTCCTCTTAATGTTTGCCAATGATGCAAAAATTATGAGGAGGATTGAAACAAAGGATCATAATAGGAGGCTACAAGATGACCTAGACAGACTGAGTGAATGGTCCAACAAATGGCTGTTGACGTTCAACCCGAGTAAATGCAAAGTAATGAAACTAGGCAGTGGAAACAGGAGGCCAGACACTGAATACAGAATAGGAGGTGAAGTACTTAATGAAACAGACAGAGAGAAAGATCTAGGAGTTGATATCACACCAAACCTGTCTCCTGAAGCCCACATAAAAAGAATAACGTCTGCGGCATATGCGAGTCTGGCTAACATCAGAACAGCGTTCAGGAACCTGTGTAAGGAATCATTCAGAATCTTGTACACCACATATGTAAGACCAATCCTGGAGTATGCAGCCCCAGCATGGAGCCAGTACCTTGTCAAGCACAAGATGAAGCTGGAAAAAGTCCAAAGGTATGCTACTAGACTAGTCCCAGAACTAAGAGGCATGAGTTATTAGGAAAGGCTGCGGGAAATGCACCTTACGACACTGGAAGACAGAAGAGTAAAAGGGGACATGATCACAACCTACAAAATCCTCAGGAGAATTGACCGGGTAAACAAAGATAAACTATTCAACACTGGCAGGACGCAAACAAGGGGACACAGGTGGAAACTGAGTACCCATATGAGCCACAGGGAGGTAAGAAGGAACTTTTTCAGTATCAGAGTAGTTAACAGATGGAATGCATTAGGCAGTGATGTGGTGGAGGCTGACTCCATACACAGTTTTAAATGTAGATATGATAGAGCCCAGTAGGCTCAGGAACTTGTACACCAGTTGATTGACAGTTGAGAGGCGGGACCAAAGAGCCAAAGCTCAACCCCCGCAAGCACAAATACGTGAGTACACACACACACACACACACACACACACACACACACACACACACATACACACACAGTAGTAGGCCGCCGACGGTAGGAGACACACACGATTAGGGAGGTCCGCAGAAATTCGTCAATTTCTCGCGACATTGAAGGAGTATAGAGGCTAGATCATAGTATTTGGCTTCTCCCAGTGTGTAGCTAGCAGGGTTCAACATAGTGAACCCTGCTAGCTACAGGGTTCTTGTTAAACCCTGGTTCTTGTTCTAGCTACATCAGTGAACTTGTTAAAAAATAGATGCCAAGAAGTAGAAAGAAAAGAGAGAGAATTAGATGACACATGCAGTAGAAAACCCCAGTATTGAATGTTATGAAATGCCAATTTATGGAGTAGCCCCAGTGGCTCCCTGAAGCTATCGTCCTGAGATTGCTTCATACTAAAAGGTCACATCAGCTTCGGAAGTTCTGTTTGCCTACCTGGGACCACAACCAGAATCTGTCTCCCCTCAATGAGGTGCAGAGAGAAGGTGACAACCTTACCAGAAAGCCTCCAGAAAGTTAGTGCAGCTTTACACGAGGGTACACAGAAATCTCACACAACCACCAAACAATCTCTGCAAACAACCCATACAGGAAAAGGATTCACTCAAACCAGCATGAACTCATTAGTTAGTACCAATGACCACCACCAGGTGGCCCTGACCCACCATCACCCAGCTCCCCCAGTCAGTTCTGGACTTGACGATGAACAAACCCCACTTTAAACCAACGAACCTGGAGGGAGGGTATCGGAGTCACTTGGGCTCCTCCAGAAATTGATGTTTCATTACATTCAACACTGGGATTCTGGATGGAGCCCTTTGTGGCTCCCTGGAGTTTAATATCCATGGAGAACATGAAGGGACTTAACAGGAAGGAGGAAAGGTGGCAGCATGCAGGACAAAAGAGAAATTAGGTCGGGCGACACAGCCCAAAGCCACACATGACTGACTGGGCCCAGGAACATTATTAATTACTAGGCTAATAGCACTCTTGTTAGAATGCAAAAAAAAACAAGCCCGTACATCATTCCAAGATATATTAGAAAAGATGTCTTGGATATAAACGAACATCACGGGCCCAAGGGTGAACTGCAGGTTGGCTAGATTGGATCACACTGCAGATAACCTGAGAAATGAGAGCCTTGGAACAGGAAACGAAGGAAACATGTGGCAAAGAGCATTCATTAGACATAACAGATCATGCACTCCCAGCATAACCATCCAAGCATCAATCACCAAAGAACCCTACCAAAAGCCCACCATCTCATTCTTCACCAGAAAAATACATGGTTGCAAATGAACAAACCAACCACTAGGGCCAAGAGAACAAAACCCCCTGCCTCTGGAGAAGTCTGAAGATTCCCAACCCAACAGCCGGAGGCGAGAGCCAACAAGAAAACCACTTTAACACATTATGAGCCAATAGGGAAACCATAAAGGCAAGGAAAGAAAAACCAAAACCTGGTCAAGCAACCAGGGATGTTCATTAGCAGCCTGGAGGTGGAAGAATGTCCGAGACAATTTGCCGAAAAGAGCCGAGGAGACATCGACACTAAACTCTTGCAACAGTGGCTCTACAAAAGCAGAACGACACGAGGAGACAGTATTTGGCATAATATGCCGATTGGGGAACAACCAAGAAGAAAAGGAGAGAACAAAGCAAATAGAGACTGACAACAAGCATTGCAGAGACAAATAGTAGCAAAAAAACAAAACAAAAAACAGCGTTGAATGTAATGAAACGCCATTTTCTGGGCAAGACCCGGAGGCTCCCCAGAGCTATCCAGGCTGATATGTTACTATTAGCTTTCAGGCATAACCCAAAGTGCTTGGAGTTCTTGCCTACCGGGGACCACGAGCCAGAACCTGGCCCTCCTCAGAGAGGCAAGGGGAGTAATGGCCTATACAAACCCCTGTGTGGTTGGAAGCATTCTATATCTGCCATTGACCGGGTCTGGCACCCAGAAAGTAAGGCGCCCTAAAACAAACCCCTATTCTGGTGAAAACATTGCTAAAGCCGAATGAGAGGACAGAACACAAATAAAAACTAGCAACTAGCATGACGTCATCATGTCACCTTGCCGCCATCTGCACACTCCTCCCCTTCCCTAGGAGAGGGAAGGGGGAGCCCCAGACCTCCATGCTGGCAATTTAACCTCTAGTTCTTAGACTGGATGTCAAAAACACTGCCGACCGGAGCAAGGGAGGGATGCCGGGGAGCCTCCGGGTCTTACCCAAAAAATTCCGTTTCATTACATTCAATGCTGGTTTTCTGGGAGGAGCCCCATTAGCTCCCCAGAGCTACCTCACCAAAGATAAGAAAAAGAGGGAAGGACCCGGGAGGCGGACACCGCACGCCCTAACTCAAAAACAAGACAACAGGCATAACCAAAGGACCCTGCAGACAACCCGGGAGATCTGATCCCCAGAACAGGAAAGAAGGAAGGGAACCCAGGCAAACCAAAGTGCGCCCACAGCCACAGAGGCCAAGACGCACAGAGAACAGCGAAAAGTCACAACTGAACACAACACATGAGGCACCCCAGGCTCCACCAACCAAGCATCAACAACCCAAGGACCCCTCCAGAAAACAGCAGACCCAAATATCACCAGAAAAGAAGGAGACTGCTGCAAACAAACTTACCACCAGGACCAAATGAGCAAAAAAACTTGTGCACCGGAGGAGAGCCGGAAGCTCCCTGACCCCACCCCCAGAGGCCAATGCCTCTGGGGATCAACAGGAAAATGAGACATAGAAAAACAAACGGGCTGAAGGGGCCCACGACAAACCAAGGAGAAGAAAGAAAAAGAGAGAACCCAGACCTACGACCAGGATAGCACCGGAAGCACATGAGAAGGCCGGAGATGAAGCAATGCATGCGACAGCTTGTGGAATAGAGCAGAAGTAACATCAACACTGAATGCAAGCTGGAGTTGCTCTGGCAAACTCGTATGATACGAGGCGACAGTATTCGGCATAAGATGACGGATCAGGAACAACCACGAAAGGAAGGACTAGACAACCCTATCAGAGACCAAAGTACACTTACGCAGGCATAGGAAAATCGGAAGGATCGCCAAGAAACTTCATACTGCCGCCGAAGGCAAAACACAATGGTAGGAGACCAACAACGAAGCCACCTGCACCCATACTAAGGACGATAAATCTCGAGACAAAAACCCCAAACACTAAGACTCGAGGAGAAGAACGAACAAGCTACATACCTGGCTAGACCGATTTGCAAAAAGAGGCGGAGCCATGGGAAGACCCTCGGGTTTGGACATAGCGCAAACAGAGCTTGAATTAAGGCTGGGTCGGCCATCAAAGAGCCAGAGAACAACACAATTTCAGAAGGCTCCAAGGGAGCCAGGACGTAAGACACCCCTCGAACGTGAAACACCAGGAGAGCCAACCCCAAGAACTCGGCAGACGAGTCACCCGAAGCGACCATACCAAAAGAGCCAAGGACTACACCAAATTCTCACGGTTCAGGCAAGGAACCACCGACATACAGTCCGAATGGAGCCGGATCGTCGAACCGCAAGCGACCCGAAACCTCCGAAACAACATCCACACAGCTGCGAACCCCCGCACCATGCCATGAGCCTGACGGAAGGACGGACCGCACTGTCCCAGGCCGGCCTGGCGAGCACAAGTCACAAAGCCCCAGCCAAGAAACGACACATCCCGTGGAGGCAGAACCCAACGGTCACAATAGAGAGGTGGAAGGGACGTCCCCGAAGGAACCAGAATAGCCGACGAAGCCACTCCCGAACCGGCGGGAAGACCATCACGGCAAAGTTCAGGCACTCCGCATAACCCACAAGCAACTGTTGCGTGACCCGAGAGCACCTCAGGAACAGATAAAGGCGGGAGTGCAGGGAAAGCAGAGCCGCTGGAGGAAGAGACAAGGAAGCGGTCTGATAGCCCCACACAAGACCGAACCGGAGAGGGAACTAGATGGGACTTCCCCCAGTTCACATGGAAACCAATCCTCGGAGAGCCGGAAAAGAACCAATCCCCGGGGAGCCAGGAAAGAACCAATCCCCGGTGAACCGGGAAAGAACCGAAATCCCCTACAGAGGTTACCTTGAGGTGCTTCCGGGGCTCACAGCCTGACGTATGAGTCACAGCCTGGTTGATCAGGTATCCTTTGGAGGTGCTTATCTAGTTTTCTCTTGAACACTGTGAGGGGTCGGCCAGTTATGCCCCTTATGTGTAGTGGAAGCGTGTTGAACAGTCCCAGGCCTCTGATGTTGATAGAGTTCTCTCTCAGAGCACCTGTTGCACCTCTGCTTTTCAATGGGGGTATTCTGCACATCCTGCCATGTCTTCTGGTCTCATGTGATGTTATTTCTGTGTGCAGGTTTGGGACCAGCCCCTCAATTATTTTCCACGTGTAAATTATTATGTATCTCTCCCGCCTGCGCTCAAGGGAGTACAGATTTAGGCTCTTTAGTCGGTTCCAGTAATTTAGATGTTTTACTGAGTGGATTCTAGCAGTAAAGGATCTCTGCACGCTCTCCAGGTCAGCAATTTCTCCAGCTTTGAAAGGGGCTGTCATTGTGCAGCAGTATTCCACTCTAGAGAGCACAAGCGTTTTGAAAAGTATCATCATCGGTATAGCATCTCTAGTGTGAAAAGTTCTTGTTATCCAACCTGTCATTTTTCTTGCAGTTGTGTCGGCTACTTTATTGTGTTCTTTAAAGGTAAGGTCTTCCGACATGAGTACACCCAGATCCTTTACATTGCCTTTTCGTTCTATGTTATGATTTGCCTGAGTTTTGTACATGGTTTCTGTTTTTATATTGTCAATTTTTCCTGTAGCGAATGAGCTGGAACTTATTCTCGTTAAACACCATATTATTTTCTGTAGCCCATAGAAAGACCTGATCTACATCTGATTGGAGGTTTGCTGTGTCCTCTATGTTGCCAACTCTCATGAAAATCCTAGTGTCATCTGCAAAGGATGATACAGTGCTATAGGTTGTGTTATTGTCTATGTCCGATATGAGGATGATAAAAAGTACTGGAGCAAGCACAGTACCCTGGGGGACTGAGCTCTTCACGGTTGATGGGCTGGATTTTATTTTGTTGACTATTACACATTGGGTTCTGTTAGTCAGGAAATTGTTGATCCATCTGCCTATTTTCCCGGTAATTCCTTTTGAACGCATTTTATGTGCAATAACACCATGGTCACATTTATCAAAAGCTTTTGCGAAATCTGTGTAAATTACATCAGCGTTTTGTTTGTCTTCCATAGCATCTATTGCCATATCATAGTGGTCCAGCAACTGCGACAGGCAAGAGCGCCCTGTTCTGAAACCATGTTGTCCGGGGTTATGGAGATGCTGTGATTCCATGTATTCACGGAAGTGAAAACCCGAACGCTCATCTTATCTTGAGGTAATCTTGAGATGATTTCAGGGCTTAGCATCCCTGTGGCCCAGTCCTTGACCAGACCTGTTTTTTGTTACCCCCCCTCCCTCCCAGGAAGCAGCCCGTAGCAGCTGTCAACTCCCAGGTACCTATTTACTGCTAGGTGAACAGAGCATCAGGGTGAAAGAAACTGCCCGTTTGTTTCCACCTCCGCCGGGGAACGAACCCGGAACCTTAGGATTACGAATCCGAAGCACTGTCCATTCGGCTGTCAGGCCCCTTTCTCTATGGAGAAATTGCTGACCTAGAGAAAGTGCAAAGTTCCTTTACTGATATAATCCACTCTTATAAGTTATCTTGATTATTGGGACCAATTAACCTTTTAATCCCCCAATTAATTATTGGGACCGATTAACCCACCCCACGTCTTGGGTGCTCTACGCGCCTCCAGGTATTTGTATTTTTCACGTTCCATTCAAAACTCCCGTGGCTACATGGGATTCACATCAGTTTCTTCAGGGCTCTTGTAAACAGACGCCATCTTTAAAAAAAATTCATAGTCCACATTCCTGGGTGTGAGAGCCTCAGTAATCAGTGAGCAACCAAGGCTGGCGTTCGCAGCATGAACGCACAGCACTGCTGTTCAGCGTGTGACCATAGTGAAATAACAGCAACAGGAGCATGTTGAGTGGAGCTATTTTGGTGAGGGAGGGGAACGTCGTAATCGTAGCGTCGTATGCTGTCTGCTGTGTGATTTCTCATGCAGTGTATGGTGGCCACTGTACTGGTTGGACACAATACCGACTTATTTGCATAGTTCTGGTAAATAAAACATGTAGAGAGGTATATATAACATGTGTAAATGGTGTAATAAAAACAATAACAGTATGGTGGGAGGAGCAATGTTGGCGAGTATAAGATGTTGGAGTAAGGGAGGGCTGTCTGGGTGTGGCTGCTCACACTCGCGATGTTCTGAATGAGTTGATGGTAAATGTATATAGTGTGTGACAGTGTATAGTGTGTACATATGTTGTAAATATACATAAATGAACATGAAACATTGGTGTGAATAACTGAATGATGGGAGGAGCAATGTTGGCGAATACAATGTTGGAGGATTGAGGGAGGGCTGGCTGGGTGTGACAGCTCACACTCGCGGTGTTCTGAATGTGCTGATGGTGAATGTATATAGTCTGTAAACAGATTGTATATATACATAAATTAGCATGATACATGGTAAATACGTGCAACATATGTGTACATAAGTGTCATGCACGTAACACAGTGTCCTCGAACAGTACGGATGTTTTACTGCCATAATATAGTGTATGTGTTCATTATACATAGGATTAGCACATAAAAACAAATAAAATGTGTTTGGAACTGTGCGCAAAAATATGAACATAAATATATTCACGGCAACTCGCATGCCCCGCCTCGGGCGCCCTAAGGGCCCCGGGAACGTACATCACGGGCGAACAGGGAATGCATGATGACGTCACGCGGCAACTTACGGACCCCATAGCAGCCAAAGTAAGTACAATTTCGAAATTTTGTTGACATACCCATACTGAGGGAAGGGTTTTTGACACTTAAAAAAAATAAAAGAATTTGTTCAAGAGAATTTATTTCCTTCGCACTGGGGGGGGGGGGTCTTAGTTGGAGGCGGCACAGTTAAGGGTTAAAAGTCTTAAGTCTGTATTCTCTAGAGCGAAAGTAAGAGAGATGCATAATAATCTAATAATCTACATGTGGAAGATATTAGAGGGACAGGTTCCAAATCTAAACATGGAGATAACATCACATGAAATCAGTAGGCATGGCAGAATGTGCAAAATATCCCTGTTGAAAATCAGAGGTGCAATAGGTACTCAGAGAGAACTCCATCAACATCAAGGGCCCAAGACTTTTCATCACTCTCCTGCTAAATATAAGAGGCATAACTGGTCGGTCTCTCACGATGTTCAAGAAAGAACTCGACAAACACCTCTGAAGAACGCCTGATCAACTAGGCTGTGATTCTTATGTCAGGCTGTGAGCAGCCACGTCCAACAGCCTGGTTGGCAAATTGTAAGGTCTAGTCGGAAACCGGGCCATGGGGCCGCTGTTCCCTGGAAGCTACACATGGTATGTATGGTGGAAATTAGAAACTTTAACACAATACTGTACAGGGTACAAGACACAATCAGACTTATTCATAGAAGGAAAGCAACATGTAAAAGATCTGGGAATTAAGCTAGTCTGATGACCTGACATTTAGTGAACATAACCAAGCAAATATAGGTGCAGCCAGGAAAATGATAGGATGGACTATGAGAATGATCAAGTCCAGAGATCCCATAGCAATGTTAATACTATTTTAATCACTGGTATTGTCCTGTCTCGAGTACTGCTCAGTACTCATTTCCTCATTCAGAGCAGGGGATTTTCCTGAAATACAGAGAACCTATTCGGCACGCATAGAAACGATAAAACATTAAATTTTTAGGACCGATTTAAAGCTCTCAAAATGTAAAGGAAAACTCTTTGTCTCTGGAAAGAAGACATAAGGGGTATCAAAAAATATTATACATGGAAGATACTGGAGGGCCAGGTTCCAAATTTGCACAGTAGAATAACATACTGGAGCAAAAGATACGAAAGGAATAGCAGAATAAAACAAGTGAGGAGTAGAGGTGCCATAGGCACAATTAGAGAGCATTGACTAAACTTTAGATGTCCACGGCTGTTCAATACTCTCCCAGCAACTATTATAAATAATGCCAGAACAAAGGTGAAGTCTTCAAGAAGAATTTAGATAAGTTCTTGCAAGAAGTGCCAGACCAACCGGATCGTAGTTGATATGCGGGCCTGTGGACTGCTCCAAGCAACAGCCTGTTGGACCAAGTTATAAGTTGAGCTTGGCCCCAGCCTGGGCTCGGGGGAGTACAAGAATTCCCAAAAGAATTCCCTCTCCAGATATGTCAAAATATGTCAAAGCTGGATGTCAAAATATGCAAAAACCGCCGACCAGAAGGAGGGAGGGTTGCCGGGGAGCCGCTTCCGGGACTCATCCAGATAATGGCGTTTCACTACATTCAATGCTGGTTTTCTGGGGGGGGGGGAGCCCCTACGGCTCCCCAGAGCTGCTACTTCAAAGACGAAAAAGAAAGGAGAGAGGCAGCTGGCACTCACATCTCATCTCAAAGTCAAGACAACTGGCTTCAACCGCCGACCCAAAGCGACACAGGTCCGACTAGGCTCAGGAACATTCACAAGGTTGCGTGCAGCCAGGACCCTGTTCGACCGCCAAAAACCCTGTACCCGATGTCAGCCCAAGACATGTTACCAAAGACGGCAGCAAGAGCAGCAAACTTATGAATGTGATGGGCACTAGGATAGACCGCAGGCTGGCTAGACTTAATAACCTTGCGAACGACCTCAGAGATTCGTACCCGCGAACAGGGAAGAAGGAAAACTGGATCAACCCAAAGAACGTCCCCGGACACACAAGCTGTGGTGCACAAATAATGGAGTGATCATTCTGTGAATTGTTGGATATACTGTATCTGCACAACAAGAACATCCGTGCACCATTTCGGCTCCAAATGCACGCATTGTGTCGGTGATGGCTGACTGGTGGGTGGATGGGCAGGCTGGCAGGGAGGGTAGGTCTTGGAGAAATGAGATGGCTGGCAGGCAGGGTTAGCAGGTGGGTGAGCAGAACATATGGATGGATTGGTGGCTGACTGGTGGGCAGGCTAGCTAGCAGGCGGGTGGGTGGGCAGTTTTGGGCGGGTATGTGGATGAGTTGGTGACCCACTGGAAAGCAGGCAGGGTGGGTAGGTACATGGGCAGGGAGGATGGCTGGTTTGACGGACTGGCTGGGTGAGTGGGCGGGCAGTGTGGATGGATGGATTGGTGGGCAGGCTGGGTTGGTGGGTACGTTATTGAGTGGGTGAGCTAGGTGGGGTTGGTGGATGAACTGGTGGGAAAAACTTTTGGTGGGCAAGCAGGCTGGCTGGGTGGGTGGGTTCAGAGGGGGCGGTCTGGGTTCAGTGGGTTCAAGCGAGCGGACTTGGGTGGGGTTTCGGGCAGATAGGCAGGCTTGGGTGGACTCGAGTAGGTAGATGGGCTTGGGTGGGTAGGCGGGCTTGGGCGGGTGGATAGGCTCAGGCGGGTGGGTGGGTAGGCAGGCTTGGGTGGGCTCGGTGGGTAGGCCGGCTTAGATGGGTTCGGGCAGGTAGGCAAGCTTGGGTGGGTTTGGGTGGGTTCGGGTGGGCTTGGGTGGGTTTGGGAAGGCTTGGGTGGTTTAGGTGGGTAGGCAGGCTTGGGTGGGTTTGGGTGGGTAGGGAGGCTTGGGTGGGTTCGGGCGGGTAGGAAGGATTGGGTGGGTTCGGGCGGATAGGAAGGATTGGGTGGGTTGGGCGGGTAGGAAGGATTGGGTGGGTTCGGGCGGGTAGGAAGGATTGGCGTGGGATTCGGGCGAGTAGGAAGAATTGGGTGGGTTCGGGCGGGCAGGCGGACTATCACAGACTGGCTGTGGTCACACCACATCCCCTCAGCTCCCCCCTCTCCATCCCCCCCACCCTTCTAAGTGCAAGTAGACGGGTATTAATACAGTCCAGATTCTCTGCAACCTTCCTACCAGATGGTGGCCTTAGAGGCAGACTGCCCTGACTGACATACATGCATACAAAAAGGTACATTGGGTTTGCGAGAGTACACCATGTTTGTGTTCTGCAAACCTCGGACTCATGTTGTTTATAAACTGTGACTGGTTGCTGCCACAACTGTGAATGCCTAACAGCCTTTGACTGGTAATGACTGACTGACTTGTGACTGAATGCTTGACAGTCAGAAGTATAACTGTACTGACTGACCAGTATGATCTGTATATGAAGTTTTTGAAAATAAGATAAATGGGAATGAAACAAATAACAATTAAAGAGTCTTTTGCAAAGGTTTCCAAGAAAGCTTGCATTGCCTCACCTGCACCTGACTCATCACATGTTGACCCAAATGCGTCAACATCTGAGGTTACCTTAACACCATTCTTCTCCACTTCAGTCAACCCAACATCATCAACATCCACCACCACCTCTTCCATGGTAAATAACTATGCTACATCAACAAAGATCAACATAAGTGGATCAGGACTTCTTTTCTTGGCGAGTACAAACAAAATACTGTCGCATTTATGCTATGAACCTGTCAAATTTCCCCTTAGATTTCATTCCTACACTTCTCGTATATATTTTTTCCTACATTTCACGTTTATGAACTTACAGGGGTAACCAACAGGTCTCATCCCCCGAGGGGCTTGCAAAGCCCGTGGTCCTCTGTATTAAGATTAACTAAATGCAAATTGTATCATGTTTCATGTCTTACTGTACATGATTTATATGAAAAGCTTTTAGAGACACAATATTCAAATGGCATTTATGCTGTATGAATCCTGATGTGCTTTAATAGACTTGCTTTTGTTGAAAAGATTTTTTTACACTCTGAACAGTGATATGGTTTCTCTCTTGAATGAATACTCATGTGTCTTATTAGATGTGATTTTGTCGAAAAATCTTTTTGACACACTGTACAGTGATATTGTTTCTCTCCTGTATGAATGTTCATGTGTGATATTAGAGTTGATTTTGTTGAAAAATCTTTTTGATACACTGAACAGTTAAATGGTTTCTCTCCTGTATGAATCCTCATGTGTGATATTAGATGCGATTTTTTGGAAAAGTCTTTCTGACACTCTGAACAGCGATATGGTTTCTCTCCTGTATGAATCCTCATATGTCTTATTAGATATGATTTTGATGAAACGTTTTTATGACACTCTGAACAGTGATACGGTTTCTCTCCTGTATGAATCCTTATGTGTGATATTAGATCTGATTTATATGAAGTCTTTTTGACACTCTGAACAGTGATACAGTCTCTCTCCTGTATGACTCCTCATGTGTTTTATTAGATTTTATTTTTGGGAAAACTTTTTTTGACACACTGCACAGTGATATGGTTTCTCTCCTGTATGAATTCTCATGTGTAATATTAGACGTGATTTTGTTGAAAAGTCTTTTTGACACTCTGAACAGTGATATGGTTTCTCTCCTGTATGAATCCTCATGTGTTTTATTAGATTTGATTTTTGGTTAAAGTCTTTTTGACACACTGCACAGCGATATGATTTCTCTCCTGCATGAATCCTCATGTGTCTTATTAGATTTGCTTTTGTTGAAAAGACATTTTGACACTCTGAGCAGTAATATATTTTTCCTCCGGTATGATTCCTCATGTGCATTATTAACAATGATTCCTATTTAAAGCCTTTTAGACATACTCTACAGTGATATGGCTCTTCTCCTGAATGGGTATTCATATTTAAAGTTTTATATTTTTAAAGTAGTTTAGACAATGAACATTTAATATTAATTTTCTTCTCTATGTTTTTGTATGCTATTATGCAAGATGTTTTCATGAAATAATTTTGGACATTCAACACTGGTGACATTTTGCTTTTGAATAAATATTTGTACAGTTTTCTATGATTAACTAAATGCAAATTCTATCATGTTTCATATGTTTTACTGTACCTGATTTACATGAAAAGCATTTACATTATAAGTCTTTTTGACAATCTGAACTGTGATATAGTTTCTCTCCTGTACGAATCCTCAAATGCCTTATTAGACTTCCTTTTGTTGAAAATACTTTTTTAAATACTTTTTTTAGAATTAAATAAATGTATTTACCTTTAAGCTAAATTTACGTGATCCAAAAACCTAAGTATTGTCTAATGACTTATCCTACATTTCATTAGTTAAGTCATATAGACAATTATTATTGGTATTTCTCTCCTAAATACATTTTTGTTTTATTGAAAAAATATTATAGAAAATTCTTAGTTACATATTCGTGATGACTTAAAAAGGATGAGCTTTTGTTCATTACTAAAACAAATATTCTTAAAAGATGCATAAAACACTTGGACTGTCAGATGCATAAATAATACAAGTTACTACATGACAATCAGTATGGAGCAAACAGCTCAGTATAGAGTACCATCAACAGATGGTACTCAGTATCAAATAAGCAATTGAAATAATCTAATTCTATTTTGTAGGCATATAAAATAATTTAATAACATGTCAAAGACACAAGAGAATGGAAATATTTTACAATATGTAAACCACCTGTAATTAATAAATAGTAAGATAATACTGTGCTTATTATATTAGAAAATATGCTAGACATAAAATATACACTATAATATTTCCCATGAATTGGCAAGTGCAAAAGCAAACATCCAAATGTACTTTTCCAGATGCGTTCACCAGCAGGAAAGTTAGTGTCTGTGTACAACTTTTTTACCAAGCAAAACAAACCCTGTGGCAATTTTTTTGGGGTCAGATTTAACTAAATGTAAAAAAAAATACAATATTATATTATATTAATACCTAAAATACCAAATACCTTTAAAATACCTAATAAAAGACAAACAAACAAAAATGGACGGGGGTGGTAGAATAAAAGAACAGAAACAATATTCGAGGGGACCTAAAACTTCCCTGTAATGTGTCATGTGTGCTTTCCTCCGAGGCTAAGGGTCTTTTTCTGCCAGAGATGGTACTCCCTTATGTTATATATAAATATATTATGTCTTATTATAAATAGAGCTCCAGCACTGAAGGATGTTTCATTATACATATAGGAAGAGCAGTGAGGGCTGTCTTATTATAAATATAGCCACAGTACTGAAATGTCTCATTATAAACAAAACTACAGAACTGAGTTCTGTAGTCTAATTATGAAAATAATCATAGAATTTGAGATATCTTATTACAAGTATAACCACAGAACTGATTGATGTCTTATTATAAATACCCACAGAACTGAGGGATGTCTTATTATAAATACCCACAGAACTGAGGGATGTCTTATTATAAATACCCACAGAACTGAGGGATGTCTTATTATAAATACCCACAGAACTGAGGGATGTCTTATTATAAATACCCACAGAACTGAGGGAAGTCTTATTACAAATACCCACAGAACTGAGGGATGTCTTATTATAAATACCCACAGAACTGAGGGATGTCTTATTATAAATACCCACAGAACTGAAGGTTGTCTTATAAATATAGCCGTAGCACAAGGGTCAGGTACAATGGTCCCTCACGTGGTTTGTTATTTGTGTATGTGAGTTTAACAAGAAATTACCGATCCAATGCACCGTGCACGTGCTCATAATATTTTTAAATCCCCTATACCTTCATGTAAATATGGAAATAAAAAAAATCTGAGCATTATATGGAAATAAATAAAAAAAATCTAAGCATTAAGAACACTGATATATTATCTTACTTAGAGAGCCTTTTGAGCTAAGAGTAAATTACCTAAAAAAATCATAATTATTATACAGTGTAAAGATTATTTTTTTTTAAATGCTCTCTCAACATTTACAATAACTCACATAGGAGAAAAAGTGTGTAATGTTTTAAAATGGAAATTACATATTAAACGTGTTTACAATGGGACCAGAGGATAAAAGTACCCTGCAAAAATAATTAATTTAAAAATAAAAATGGTTTCTTGGCCAACAAAAATATTAAAAACATAAATAGTACATACACATAAATTAATAAATATTGAGATTTTAAAATTAATGATACACCAAATTTGTATTTAAATTCACGTTTCCTTTGTTACCATAGTGCATGAGATATTGATAATGCATGCACGATGCTTCAAATGTGTTACCATGGTGCCATAGTGCAGGAGATGTTGATAATAGTGTGTGTTTACTTAAACGAACTATGGGGGAAGGGGGGAGGCCGATTTGTTCCACCGCAGAATTCGTTCTACCCGTCAGCCCCAGGCTGTCTCACCCCTCCATCTGAAGAGAAAAAGAAAGAATCATACATCCAATATAAACAAAATATCACAGAACATTTATTTGTTGTATATTTATCATTTTGAACATGGCACATGATAGAACAATTACTAGTGAACAATTCCATATCAAAATCATAACAATGTTGTAATTATTGTAGGCTGCAAATTATGTAATAGCCTGGATTTCCATAAGCCAACTATATCAGTCTTGATTTAAATATTCATAAAAAAATTATTTAATATGAATTCTTCATTTTCATTATGACATATGATAGAATAATCACTTACAAACAATTTGGTATAAAAATGTTACATATTTGAGCATTATTAATCTTTAACCACCATGCTGCACAGCTTTAAATAAAATATGACACATCCGTGGTGCGCTAAAAATAAGTTCTTTTCAAAATATTATTTTCTCTTCTTATATTAATAAAATGCAGTCTCTGATCACAGGAAATTAAAAAAAAAATATTGTTTATGACATTTTTTAGCCATGGTTTAGCTGCGAAGTTGAGCAAATTATGGGCGCTGAGTGATGTGGAACTCAGGTCACTCGACCCGCCACCACATGGGGTGGATGTCTTATTATAGAGTGGGGCCCTCGATTTACGATGGTAATCTGTTCCCAAAGATGTATCGTAATCAAAATATCGTAAGTCGAAGCGATTTTTCCAATATGAAATAAAGGCAATTGAATTAATCCGTTCCCCACCAATCGTGGAATGATGTGTAGGTTTTGTTTCATTAGGTTAGGTTGTGTTTAGTTAGCTTTGGTTAGCTTTGGTTAGGTTAGGTTAGGTTAGGTTTGGTTTGGTTTGGTTAGGTTAGGTTTGCTTTGGTTTGGTTTGGTTAGATTAGGTTTGCTTTGGTTAGGTTAGGTTTGGTTAGGTTTGCTTTGGTTAGGTTGGGTCAGGCTTGCTTGGGTTAGCTTTGGGTTGATTAGGTTTAGTTAACATTGGTTTGGCTGAGTTTAGTAAGGTAAGGTTAGGTAAGGTAAGGTAAGGTAAGGTAAGGTTAGGTTAGGTTAGGTAAGGTGAGGTTGGGTTGGGTTTGATTGGGTTTGGTTTGGCTGGGTTTGGTTTAGCTGAGTTTGGTTTGGCTGGGTTTGGTTTGGCTGGGTTTAGTTTGGCTGGGTTTGGTTTAGCTGAGTTTGGTTTGGCTGGGTTTAGTTTGGCTGGGTTTAGTTTGGCTGGGTTTGGTTTGGCTGGGTTTAGTTTGGCTGGGTTTAGTTCGGCTGGGTTTGGTTTGGCTGGGTTTAGTTTGGCTGGGTTTGGTTTGGCTAGGTTTGGTTTGGCTGGGTTTGGTTTGGCTGGGTTTGGTTTGGCTGGGTTTAGTTTGGCTGAGTTTGGTTTGGCCGAGTTTGGTTTGGCTGGGTTTGGTTTGGCCGGGTTTGGTTTGGCCGGATTTGGTTTGGCCGGGTTCGGTTTGGCCGGGTTTGGTTTGGCCGGGTTTGGTTTGGACGGGTTTGGTTTGGCCGGGTTTGGTTTGGCCGGGTTTGGTTTGGACGAGTTGGGTTTGGCCGAGTTGGGTTTGGCCGGGTTTGGTTTGGCCGGGTTTGGTTTGGCCGGGTTTGGTTTGGCCGTGTGTGGTTTGGCCGGATTTGGTTTGGCCGGGTTTGGTTTGGCCGGGTTTGGTTTGGCCGTGTGTGGTTTGGCCGGATTTGGTTTGGCCGGGTTCGGTTTGGCAGGATTTGGTTTGGCCGGGTTTGGTTTGGACGAGTTGGGTTTGGCCGAGTTAGGTTTGGCCGGGTTTGGTTTGGCCGGGTTTGGTTTGGCCGGGTTTGGTTTGGCCGGGTTTGGTTTGGTTTCGTTGGGTTTCGGTTTGGCTGAGTTTGGTTTGGCTGAATTTGGTTTGGCTGAGTTTGGTTTGGTAAGGTTAGGTAAGGTAAGGTTGGGTTTGGTTTTGTTTGGTTTAGCTGAGTTTGGTTTGGTTTGGCTTGGCTGGGTTTGGTTTGGTTTGGCTTGGCTGGGTTTGGTTTGACTTGATTAGGTTATGTTTAGTTTGGCTTGGCTGGGTTATGTTTGGTTTGGCTTGGTGTTACGGACCCGAGTCCATCGTCGGAGCACGGAGCAGTGACGACAACGCCATCATGTGAGTCCGCTCCCGAAAACCCCACAACATGGACAACGCCATCTAGTGGTGACAGGATATGCCGGCAACAGGTGCTGGATTCCTGTCCTAGTCGACTCGCGACGTAGCCGCTGCTGACCTCTGGTGATGTGGCGCTTAGACAGTGAACGCCATCTATGGAGTGAAGAGGTGGACGCTTGTGTCTAAGCTAGTAAGTGATGTTTCCTAGTGGTCCCAGGTAGTGTCCCTGTATACTAATGACGTGTCTGCTTGCAGAGTCGACCTGAGACTGCTGTGTTGGACGATGGAGCAGTCTACCCAAGGCAGCCAAGGTCTCTTCACCAGTCTGCTTTGAAGAAGCTGTGAGCCATCCCCGGACGAACTCTGTTGAGAGTATAATAACCTGCCTGAGGAGTGGCAGTGTCGGGAATCGCCTTATCCGAGGCTGGCTGGTGGAAGAGACTAGCCACTGTGGTGCTTAATGAAGAGAGTGACCAGCAGGTCACACGAGGCTCCTGGCTAGGGCTCGCAACCCTAGTATCGGTCGTGGAGTGGCCTATACAGTGGAGCTGATCGGTACCTGCCAGCTACAGGCTGGATTGTGGTTGAAGGCCTCCACGATGAAGCATCCAGTGGGACTGTGATTTGACTGGCCTGTGGCCAGGGTAGATTCGGAGTAGTCAGTGTGGATTCATCGTGGGCCACGGAAGATGGAACCAGGGCTACCCAGAGTGAGCATCGCCGAATATCCAGTGTCTTCGGAGGAAGACGGAACTGTATATAAGTGTAGTTATAATCCCCATGTGTGACCTGTTTTATATATATATATGGTGGTGGCAAATATATTTGAAGGAAAATTCTCATACTTCAGTGTACTTGTATACCTCCCCCCGTTAATTTTACTTGTGTTACAGAGCTCACCCCTTGAAAGCCTCTACTAACTTGGGGCCGGATTCCCAAAACTCTACTACCATCAGAGAAGAACCCGGTTGCGTCTCAGTAGGGCCGTTACACTTGGCTGTGTTATGTTTGGTTTGGCTTGGCTGGGTTATATTTGGTTTGGCTTTATAAATTTGGTCAGGAGAGAGAGAATCACAATCTCAAATTTATACAGACATTCCTCTGCACATCTATCACACCACACCACCACCACCGCCACAGAGTGGTGACACTCCTAGTGTCAATAACTGCATCAGAGGAGCTCCAGCATATTTCAACAGTCCTAAGTATTGTAGTACTGGTTGATGATAGTGAGTGGTGTCTGAGGGAACATAAAGGTATAGTGCTTTTGAAAAATAGGTGAGGAAACAGGAATGTGCTAAGGGAAGTGAAAAAATTGAATGCGAAAAAGTTGCCCTAGTGTTTCCAGTGAAAACAAGAACATTCAAGATGGCCACCGGCAAGAGGAAAAACAAAACAGAGCTTGATTTTGGGGGATTCAACGAAGAAAACATTGATATAAGCAGTCTACACAACAAGTTGGCAAAATTAGATACTATAGTGAACTCTCACGTAGAAATAATCAGTAAATTGAAGGAAAGTAATTACCAGTTGTGTAGCAAAGTTTTTTGTCTTGAGGGTTTAGTGAAAGACTTGTGCAAGGACAAAAATCAATTGGAAACAAATTGCAAAGCCATAGAAGAGGAAAATAACTCTTAAAAATAGCTTTGGAAGAAGTTAAGGCAAATTTAAACATAAATGACTACAATAGGTTAGGTAAGGAAATTCAACAGGAGAAACAGCTTTTGTCAGCACAGATGGAGGAAGTTACACAGGGAATAGAACAGTGCAAAAAGGATATGCAACTCACCAATGCACAAGTAGCCAAGGAGAAGGAAAAAGTTGAAGAATCAGTAAAGGAAGCCAAACACTGCAGCAACCCGGATAAAACAAACATTAAGCTGGAAGTGAGAAAGGAATTGGCATCTAACCCGAAGTTGGTGCAAAACACAGTTGATTGGAGTAAGTGACTGATAATTTTTGGTTGCAAAGAAATGGAGATAACATCTAGGTCAGAAAAAGCTGTAGAAGAAACTAAAGTAGTAGATAAAATTGTTGGCCTCGTGGAAGGTCTTACAACCATAGAGAATGTCTGGGACTACAGGAGAATAGGCAAGTACGTAAAGGGGAAAAAATCGACCTTTGAGGATCACCCTAAACGGTGCCAAACAGATGGAAGAAGTACTAAGGAATGCTAGAAAATTACAAAGTAAGGAGGATGGGAAAGCGTAGTCGTTAACACGAGATCTTTCAAGAGAAGACAGAGAAGCTGAAACTAAACCTCGAAGAGGCAAAACGGCTAAATGAGAGCAGAAATGAAGAAGAAATCAATTTTTTTTTTCTACAAAGTGATAGGGGTAGGCAGGCCTGTAAAATGGTACAAAAAGGCAAACAAACACAATTGCTACAGAGGGGTGGTAGTGAAGAATGAGGAGAGGGGGAACATGTTCCTGAAAATAGTATGCACCAATGTAGATGGAATGAGATCGAAGATACTGGAGTTAAGTGATGTAATACAGCTTCAGACACCAGACATTGTTGCACTCGTGGAGACAAAACTAGAAGATGTTATTTTAAATGAGGTCATATTCCCAAGAGGCTACTCAATTTGGAGACGGAACATAAAAATTTGGAAAGATGGTGGAGTTGCTGTGCTGGTGAAAGAACACCTAAAGGTGAACGAAATAATGATTGCCAATCCACGAGAAGTTGACGTAATAGAACTAGAGATCTGCCATGAGGATGATAAACTAATGATCATAAATGCATATAGTCCACCGCCTAGCAACACATGGTCAAAGGAGGAGCTAGATAGTAAACGAGAGGATCTTATAACAATAATGAGAGAGATTATAGTAAGAGCGGATAACGATAGATCACGACTGTTGATAGTCGGCGACTTCAACTTAAAATCCATAGACTGGGAAGCACACGGAGCTACAACAGAGGATTTTTGGACTTGTAGATTTGTAGACCTCATCCTGGAAACATTCTTGTATCAACATGTTAAACAAGCTACGAGGATGAGGGAAGGGGACGTACCCTCCATGCTAGATTTGATATTTACCAGGAAGGAGGAAGAGATATTTGACATTCAGTACCTTCCTCCCTTGGATAAAAGTGACCATGTCTTTTTGGGAATAAAGTATGCAATGCATTATAATCTGGAAGAAAATAAGGAGTTGAAGCAGTTAAAAACCTGACTTCAGGAGAGGACACTATGGTGCCCTTAGAAAATTTTTAAGCGAGTATAATTAGACAGACTTGTTGGTAGGCAAGGAAGTAAATGAGATGTATGTCAAATTTTGTGAAATATATGATAAAGGCACAAAAATTTATACCAAAGCAGAGATGCAGAACTAGGAAACAGAATTGGTTCGACAGAAATAGCGAGAGGGCCAGAGATCAAAAGACACAAAAATGGAATCAATATAGGAAGAGGCTGAACCCCCAAACATACCAGCGATACAAACATGCGAGAAACAACTACACGTCAGTGAGGAGAGAGGCAGAAAAAAATTTGAAAAAGGGATTGCGGACAAATGTAAAACAGAACCAGGTCTATTCTATAAATTCATAAACAACAAATTGCAGGTAAAGGATAATATTCAGAGGTTGAAAATGGGAAATAGATTCACAGAAAATGAAAAAGAAATGTGTGAAACATTAAACGAAAAGTTCCAAAGTGTGTTTGTACAAAATGAAATCTTCAAGGAACCAGACACAATAAGAATTCCAGAGAACAATATAGAGCACATAGAGGTGTCTAGAGACGAAGTAGAAAAAATGCTCAAGGAGCTAAGTAAGAACAAAGCAGTTGGCCCAGGTGGAGTTTCATCATGGGTTCTGAGCAACCCGTTCTCGCACTTCCTGATAGTCAATATTGGCTTATTTAATAAGTGCATATGTGACATACTAATTGATTGTAAATATTTTAGTTTACCTTGAAAACTTCATAGAAAACACCAGCCTCACCTAACCTTCTTAGTATATTAAGATAAGCATCTTATTGCTTCATAATTACAATTATTACTTAACCTATACCATTGATAGGTTAAGTAATAATTGCAAATAAGAAGCAATAAGATGCTTATCTTAACATACTAAGAAGGTTAGGTGAGGTCGGTGTTTTCTATGAAGCTATTCAAGGTAAACTAAAATATTCACAATCAATTAGTATGTCACATATGCACTTATTAAATAAGCCAATATTGACTGAAGCAAGTGCGAGAACGGGTTGTTCTGAGAGAATGTGCACCTGAGCTCAGCATTCCACTTCAACTGATTTTTCAGGCATCCCTGTGTAAAGGAGTCGTAGCTGATGTGTGGAAAAAGGCTAACATCGTTCCAATCTACAAAAGTGGCACCAGGGAAGACCCCCTCAATTATAGACCTGTATCATTGACAAGTGTAATTGTCAAAATATTGGAAAAAATAATTAAAACTAAATGGGTAGAACACCTGGAGAAAAACAATATAAAATCAGACAGACAGTATGGTTTTCGATCTGGAAGATCCTGTGTAACGAATTTACTCAGTTTCTGTGATCGAACCACAGATATTTTACAGGAAAGAGATGGTTGGGTTGACTGCATCTATCTGGACCAAAAAAGGCTTTTGACAGAGTTCCACATAAGAGGTTGTTCTGGAAACTGGAACATATTGGAGGGGTGACAGGTAAGCTTTTAACATGGATGAAAAATTTCCTGATAGAAAAATGAGGGCCGTAATCAGAGGCAATGTATCGGATTGGAGGAGTGTCACAAGTGGAGTACCACAGGGTTCAGTTCTTGCACCGGTAATGTTCATTGTCTACATAATCGATCTACCAGATGGCATACAGAATTATATGAACATGTTTGCTGATGATGCTAAGATAATAGGGAAGATAAGAAACCTAGATGATTGTCATGCCCTTCAAGATGACCTGGACAAAATAAGTATATGGAGCAACACTTGGCAAATGGAATTTAATGTGAATAAATGCCATGTTATGGAATGTGGAATAGGAGAACATAGACCTCACACGACTTACGAATTATGTGAGAAATCTTTAAAGAATTCTGACAAAGAACGGGATCTAGGGGTGGTTCTAGATAGAAAAATGTCACCTGAGCACCACATTAAGAACATTGTGCGAGGAGCCTATGCTACACTTTCTAACTTCAGAATTGCTTTTTAATACATGGATGGAGAAATACTAAAGAAATTGTTCACGACTTTTGTTAGACCAAAGCTGGAATATGCTGTTGTTGTATGGTGCCCATATCTTAAGAAGCACATCAACAAACTGGAAAAAGTGCAACGACATGCCACTAAGTCGCTCCCAGAACTTAAGGACAAGAGCTACGAGGAGAGTTTAGATGCATTAAATATGCAAAAACTAGAAGATAGAAGAAAAGAGGCGATGTGATCACTACGTACAAAATAGTAACGGGAATCGATAAAATTGATATGGATGAATTCCTGAGACTCAGAACTTCAGGAACAAGAGGTCATAGATTTAAACTAACGTAACAAAGCTGCCAGAGAAATATAAGAAATTTCACTTTTGTAAACAGAGGGGTAGACGGTTGGAACAAGTTTAGTGAGAAGGTGGTGGAGGCCAAAACCGTCAGTAGTTTCAAAGCGTTATATGACAAAGAGTGCTGGGAAGACGGGACACCACGAGCGCAGCTCTCACCCTGTAACTACACTTGGGTAATTACAGGAGACATTCCAGATTCATCTTCCTTTATAAGCTGAATGCTCTGATAATCAATCATCACAATATATTTTCTCTTGTCTTCACTGCTAGTTGAAGCCGTAAACAACCTATTTCCTGCATTTCCAAACGCTATAGAAGCAGGATGTAAAAAATATCCAATGATATATAACAGTGAGTGAGAGG
The DNA here is from genome assembly GCF_040958095.1 of Procambarus clarkii. Taxonomy (NCBI): domain Eukaryota; kingdom Metazoa; phylum Arthropoda; class Malacostraca; order Decapoda; family Cambaridae; genus Procambarus; species Procambarus clarkii. The sequence continues at coordinate 5,594,248 of NC_091190.1, read as the reverse complement.
GAGAGTTTTGTCGGCCGTGGGTAAACAAAAACAAACAGCGGCGCCACTGGCTACATCGGTGGCCGGCTGCGGAACTATATAGGTGGTCACTGGTCAGATCTCAAACGAATAGATGGAATAAACGAATGATTGAGGTCCGGCATTTAGGTCGGGGAGTGTATAACATCAGGCAGTGATGACTTTTCTGTGATACACTCTGGCATGTTTTGCCTGCATACCACTAGAGTAGTATAAACCAGGACAAGTACCGGCCGTTTTGTTTTTTCCGACGGCCGGTATTTGTCCGGGGTCGTTTTCGTTACCAGGGTGACTTGTCATTTGTTTGTTTCGACGGCCGGTACTTGCACCCCCGGTTTCACGAACTTTTTCAACGACCGGTACTTGCACCCCCGGTTTCACAAACTTTTTTTATTTTCAACGGCCGGTACTTGTCTCGTGTGTTTTTCGTTACAAATGGTGATGGCCGGTACTTGTCTCGTGTGATTTTTGTTACCTCAGCGACCCTTGCACAGGCATCGCCAATGGTCAATGACGTCATCGGGTAGCCAGTCTTCAATTTGCCTAGGGGTAGGATTTAAAGGCCGGTCCCTGGCATACCCAAATTTCGTTACCCCAGTGACCCATGCACAGTCATCACTAATGGTCAATGACGTCACCAGCTACCCGCTCAGCGTTCCTGCACAGGCACGATCAAGGGGATTAAAAAGCCGGTCTATGAGTTGTGTGTTTTGGAAAACAACAGTAACCCTGAACCTAATGTAAAATACCATCATCCCTAGTCTATTTTAAATTTCCTATTTACTTCCAACCATCGGCCATTGCATGTAGCAAAAGGGGGAGCAACACAGAGCAAAAACTATCATGCATCTGAGCGTTCTCGCATTGTTACCAAACCAGTATTACCTAGGTCTATTTCCTAAATTTAAAACTTATCCAATTCATTCCTGTTCTGTTTCATGTTGATACGTTTAATAGGTTATTAATATCCCCCTTTACTATGACCATTCAGTCACAACCCTATCATGTCACCCCTATTTCTTCTTCTTCGTCTTTCTAGAGAATGTAATTTAAGCTATGACAATCTTCCTTGAAGGCTCATTTATTTCTCATAGGGCAAAATAAAAATGAAAACCGCTATCAGTCATATATATGAAAAAACAGAGCCCTGGGCATTGGCAATTTCAATGCGAGTTCAGTAGTAATCCAATATTGTCCCTAACCGTATACAGGTCTCACATTCGCTCAAAACATACCTCCCACACCTTACTGCAGCATATAACAAATCAAAAATACTCATTCCGTAAAAGCAAGCCTCTCATGTTTTTGAAATAAGGCCTTCTGCAGTTACCTTCTTTTGTGACGTCATCATCCCTAATACGGTGCGAGGCGTCAACGTGTTAAATGCGGACCCCAGGAGGTTCACACATAAGTGTGAACTCTTAATCTGGCTTATGTAATAAGAACATAAGAACATAAGAACAAAGGCAACTGCAGAAGGCCTATTGGCCCATACGAGGCAGCTCCTATTTATAACCACCCAATCCCACTCATATACATGTCCAACCCATGCTTGAAACAATCGAGGGACCCCACCTCCACAATGTTACGGGGCAATTGGTTCCACAAATCAACAACCCTGTTACTGAACCAGTATTTACCCAAGTCTTTCCTAAATCTAAACTTATCCAATTTATACCCATTGTTTCGTGTTCTATCTTGTGTTGATACTTTTAATACCCTATTAATATCCCCTTTGTTATGTCCATTCATCCACTTGTAAACCTCTATCATGTCACCCCTAACTCTTCGCCTTTCCAGTGAATGCAACTTAAGCTTTGTTAATCTTTCTTCATATGAAAGATTTCTAATTTGGGGAATTAACTTAGTCATCCTACGCTGGACACGTTCAAGTGAATTTATATCCATTCTATAATATGGCGACCAAAACTGAACTGCATAATCTAAATGGGGCCTAACTAGAGCAAGATATAGCTTGAGAACCACACCAGGTGTCTTGTTACTAACGATGCGATTAATAAATCCAAGTGTCTGATTTGCCTTATTACGAACATTTATGCATTGATCCTTTTGTTTTAAATTCTTACTAATCATAACTCCCAGATCCCTTTCGCAATCCGACTTCGCAATCTCAACATCATCTAGCTCGTATCTTGTAACTCTATCATCATTACCTAACCTCAGAACTTTACATTTATCAGCATTAAACTGCATCTGCCAATCCTTTGACCATTTCAAAACCCTATCTAGATCAACTTGAAGTGATAGTGAGTCCTCCTCCGAATTAATTTCCCTACCGATTTTCGTATCATCGGCAAATTTGCAAATGTTGCTACTCAAACCTGAATCTAAATCATTTATATATATTATAAACAACAGAGGTCCCAGGACAGAGCCTTGAGGCACTCCACTTACAACATTTTCCCACTCTGACTTGACTCCATTTATACTAACTCTCTGTTTCCTTTGGTATAGCCATGCCCTAATCCAGCTTAATATAGCACCCCCAATACCATGAGCCTCTATCTTTTTAATCAGTCTTTCATGTGGCACTGTATCAAAACCTTTGCTAAAGTCAAGGTACACATCACAATCCTTACCACTATCAACTGCCTCAACTATGCTAGAATAAAAAGATAACAAATTTGTTAAACATGAACGGCCATTTATAAAACCATGTTGCGACTCAATTATTAATTTATGCTTTTCAAGATGAAGACGAATTTTATTTGCTATTATAGATTCGAGTAACTTTCCTACAATAGACGTTAGGCTAATTGGTCGATAGTTAGACGCAAGTAATCTATCTCCTTTCTTAAAAACTGGTATCACATTAGCAACTTTCCAAAACTCTGGCACTCTGCCTGACTCTATTGATTTATTAAATATGGTTGACAGTGGGTCACAAAACTCCTCTTTGCATTCTTTAAGCACCCTGGCAAACACTTCATCCGGCCCTGGGGATTTGTTTGGTTTGAGTTTTACTATTTGTTTAAGAACATCCTCCCTAGTAACTGCTAAACTCGTCAACCTGTCCTCGTCCCCACCCACATAGACTTGTTCGGCTGAAGGCATATTGTTAAGTTCCTCTTTAGTAAATACAGATACAAAATATTTATTAAAAATACTACTCATCTCTTCATCACTATCTGTTATTTGACCTGTCTCAGTTTTTAATGGACCTATCCTTTCCCTAGTCTTAGTACGATATAACTGAAAAAACCCTTTAGGATTTGTCTTTGCCTGCCCTGCTATGCGAACTTCATAGTTCCTTTTTGCTTTCCTTATCTCTTTTCTAACATATTCTAACCAGTTGTACGAATTCCTGTTCTAAAGTGACCTCCCCATTTTTAATCCTTTTGTACCAAGCTCTCTTTTTACCTATAAGGTTCTTCAAATTTTTTGTTATCCACTTTGGGTCATTAGTATTCGATCTATTCAATTTGTATGGTATACTACGTTCCTGTGCTTTGTTTAGAATATTCTTAAATAAGTTATATATTGAATCAACATCAAAATCCCCATTTACGTCACCTATCGCTGGGTTTATGTCTCACTCCAAGACCGGCCCCCACCCCATACCCAAGACTTTCCAATCAATTTGACCCAAAAAATTTATTAGGCTATTAAAATCAGCTTTTCGAAAATCTGGCACTTTAACAGAATTTCCTCCTACAGGTCTATTCCATTCTATGCTAAATCTGATTTCTTTGTGATCACTGTTCCCTAGCTCACTCCCTATTTCGATGTCATTAATTTGTGTTTCCCTGTTAGTTAACACTAAATCTAAAATATTATTTTCCCGTGTTGGTTCCTTAATGTGTTGCGTAAGAAAGCAATCGTCAATTAATTCTAGAAAATCTTCTGCTTCACTATTCCCTGTTTTGTTCAACCAGTTAATTCCACTAAAATTAAAGTCACCCATGACATAAATACTGTTAGATCTAGATGCCTTAGATATTTCATCCCATAGATGCTTTGCTTCCATTCTGTCTAAATTTGGTGGCCTATATATAACTCCTATTATAATATTATTTGCTTTTTCGTTTAATTCTATCCAAATAGTTTCTGTGTGTGGCTCAGTTTTGATTCCCTCTTTGAGACTACATTTCAAATTGTCCCTAACATATATGGCTACTCCACCTCCTCGTCTAATATATCTATCTGTGTGAAATAGTTTAAATCCATTTATTTGATATTCAGCTAATAGTTCTCTATTTTCTACATTCATCCACGTTTCGGTAAGTGCAATAATATCTATTTTTTCTGTGCAGACAAGAGCATTTAATTCGTTAATTTTATTTCTTAGACTTCTACTGTTAGTGTAATATACCCTAAGTGAATTGTTATTTTGAGGCCCTTTTCTTTCCCTGATCATTTTGCCAATTCCTTTCTCCCACAAACACATACTTTTATTGCCTCCTTCCTCCAAATCAATTCCCATACCTCTATCTACTAACAGTTTAAACCCAAACAAACACCTCTAACCACTTCTTCCAACGAGTTCGCAACAGCAACAACCCCAGCTCTCGATAGATGCACCCCATCACGAGCATACATTTCATTTCTTCCATAGAAGTGTTCCCAGTTGTCTATGAAAGATATTGCATTTGATTTGCAATATCTTTCCAGCCGGCAATTGACACCAATTGCCCTCGACATCCATTCATTTCCCACTCCCTTTCTTGGAAGAATGCCACATATGATTGGGATTCCTCCCTTGCTCCTAACTAATTCAATGGCTGTCCTGAATCTCTGTATTAGTTCCTCACTCCTAACTCGTCCAACATCATTACCCCCTGCACTAATGCAAATAATGGGGTTGTTTCCATTTCCCGTCATAATATCATTCATGTTTCCAACAATATCACCAATTCCAGCTCCCGGATAGCAAACCCTTAATCTGTTCCCCCTATCTCTGGCACAAAACGTTCTGTCTATATACCTCACCTGGGAATCTCCCACAACCAAAATTCGCTTCGATTCTCCCTTTTCCTTTCGAGCAGTTTGAGGCACCTGCGCTTCAATGCTCCTCGTTGCTTTGTCTTTGCCTCCTCGTTGAACAACAGGTTCACCACAGCACTCGTCCTCTAATACGTCAAATGCGTTAAAAGTCCTTAGGTGTAGGCTATTAGTTGTCGGTTTTGCCAAGGTCTTCTTAAGACCCCTGTCTTTCACAACTTGCCAAGACGAGGTCTTCTTAATACTGGTCCCGTCAGTCCTTCTTAATGAGGTCCCGTCAACACTGGCCTCCTCCTTCGTTTCCTCCCGAAGTCTCAGCCGTCGTACCTCCTCCCGCAGGCAATCCATCTCTGCTCTCAGAGCTCCAACCAGACTCACCAAATCCTTCCATTATTGCAATAATAATGTTACTAGAATCGGAGCTCCAGCTAACACAACCTCTCACTGTGACTGCACCTGACTGAATGAATATTACCTCAACTGTGTCCTGTGCTTCATCAGAGTCGATATTCAGCTACATCGGCTCGTATTTTCGTGCATTGCTCATATTTTTCTGTTATTCATTTCATAAATCCTATCAAACCATCCTAACCTAACTTATTATATAACAAAGAAATACATTCTAGAGACCAGTTGTTGTTGTTGTTTAGTGACATCACGAAAAGCGACCTCAGTATAGGTATAAGGTATTTTTGGCCATTAGCATATAAGTGTCAAGGTATCACAGCACCTGACTGGTCAACTATGTGTGGCGTCACCAGATGGCCAATGCGGCCTTTAGCGTCCTACCTGTATTTGATGTTATTTTTAAAAAATGGCTGGACTAACCATCCCCACCTAACCTAATCAGAGGTTTAAGAATATGCGTTGTATAGGTTTCTATTATTTTATTGGTAATAAAAGTTTACATTCTAGTCTTAACAGTAAAATTGTAATGGGGAACAAGCATGATATTTCAAATGTTGGTCATAGCAATCCTAGATCCTGGTAATTTTTGTGAGGGAGACCAGTTCCTCAGCCACATCAAATCTGGAACAATGAATAAATACCATATGAGCAACACAGAATAATAATAATAATAATAAATCAGCAATAATATGAAAGACAATATAAAGCAAACTTACAGCTCAGTAATATGAGGATTCATCACACAGCGATAGACATTTATCCTGTCCATCTATGCAAAACGTCTTTTTGCAGTTAGGCATTGTGAAATTAGAATATGCAAATTGAATTATCTTCCTATCGTTCATATTATATTCCCCATATTCAAATAAAGTTTCAAATTTATATAGTGCAGCTCTCAAGTTCAGGCGACATAATTGATAGACGAAAAACATGGCATAGGCTCCACAATAATAAGAGTCCATACTCTGTATGCGTTGTGTGAACGTGTAAACTCTATAATCTTCAAAATAAGAGAGGAATTCTTGTAAATAACATGAATGGAATTCCATCTTCACCCCAAAACTGTCCAACAGGGCGATAATGGCTCCTGAAGGTTTATTGTGTACATACACAATCATCCAATGACCCATCATCGTTGCAGGGGATTTCTCATCTAAAGTATTTAAAATAAATACCACTGAATCCTTATATAATTTCTTGAAGATTCTCCGTACATCGTTCGCTAAATAACATCCAATATATATGGCTTCTTTCCCTAAATATATATTTTTCAACCCATTGTTTATTTCTAAACAATTCATGTTTCTTAGGCTCTCGTTTCGCAAATAATACGTCGGTCGGCAATAATTTTCATAACCCCAGTAGTAGGGCCAAACAGCAGTATAACTTTATTTCCCACTATGGCTGTATTAAATTCCAATGTAATTCTTAAATTCCCTGTTGCTTCCAAGGAAACTGTACCCTTTATTTCTTCTGGTAATAAATTAAAGACCGGCAGAGTTTGACCTTTAACGAACGATTCGTAGGACAAAATATTATCTACATTAAATCCTACAGCATTCAGGACCGTATAATATAATTTCGAACATTTATGGGGGAAATCACACGCGATATTAAATAAACTCGTGCCGTTCACCGAGATATATACGTTGCTCAAGGCGGAATTGTTGAAATATAATGGGTTTAAGGTATAATCTCCAGAAATGGCTTCCATATCAATAATGGCCATGTATAATTTCTCAGGGATCACTCCACCCCAGGGCTGGTCCATAGTTAATGATTTTTGGCCCTGTCCTAGAATATAGGTTTTAAATAGGGTTTTATCAAATATATACGTCACTGCTCCATTATTTTGGGCGAGTGCTCTGTTAATAGCTAGTAGTCCAGAAGGGAATGGGGTTAATCTATCGATCCATAAGCGGGCCATATTTATATTATATTTATAATTAGCAGTGGGTGTATCACTGCCAATAACCCATTTATCACTATTTAACTCCAAACGTATTCTTACATCTACGTTATACAGTAAATATTCGCTAATAGATGCAATATCCAGCAGTAATTTAAAGCACGTATAAATGCCCTGTTCTTTCATATTAGCCATTTTCTCAACCTGATCGATCGTGGTCGTAGCAAAATACTGCGTATTAATTTTATTGGGTATCGTTAGCGCCTCTTCTTTATAAAAATGCGCTAGATGCTTAAAACCATCAATTTTACTTCTGGAAAGAGTCGTTAGCAGCTTTATATACGCCCAATATGAAAATAAAGAATTACTTTCAACTACTTTCTACAACTTTACTTTCTCTTCAACTACTTTCTACAACTTTCTGCCAGAAACTCGATTTTTGAAGATTGTTGAAATTCTAGTTAGATATAATTTATACAAAATCAAACTAGGCAATAAGATTTAATATTTAGTAGCTAGAATCTAAGTCTGAAGTGCACTTTGGCAGTGTTCAGTTCTGGTTTTTCCACAGAATGGAATGCTAGAAGGATATTGCTTTCTTGCAAATGCTGAGAAGTGTGCATTTGCTATGTGCAGGTCATGGCAAAGAAATGTTGAACTTTTCATTAACTGGAATCGAAGATTTGGCTGTTGCACATTACAATAAATAGGTTGCAAATTGGATGTGGTTGAATGGACTGAGCTCTAGCATTGTATTAACAGGTTCATGAATAGATTGAATGGGTGTAGCATTTCTTAGGGCTGTGGTTTACTTTAAGGGGGCATCAGGCCAAATAAGCCAACTAGTTCAATTTCAAACTTTTTTTTGACTAGTTGTAAATGTAAAGGATGTCATCTGGTCCTAGTCTCGGCATCGTAGCATAAATAGGGACGTTATCTTGAGATGATTTCGAGGCTTTTCAGTGTCCCCGCGGCCCGGTCCTTGACCAGGCTTCCACCCGCAGGAAGCAGCCCGTGACAGCTAACACCCAGGTACCTATTTTACTGCTAGGTAACGGGCATAGGGTGAAAGAAATTGCCCATTGTTTCTCGTCGGCGCCTGGGATTGAACCCAGGACCACAGGATCACAAGTCCAGAGTGCTGTCCGCTCAGCCGACCAGCTCCCATTTTATTGGGAGATTTGAACATTCTAAAAATTTTCAAATCAAAATTAAAACCTCAAGTTTCTTGACTCTTTTCTTTTACATTAGCATATAATAAAAGGATCTGTTTTGTGGATTTTTTTAAATGTTTAATTTTACTAATAAGTCAGTTCCATAAATATTATGCAAATATATCGGGTTAATTATTAAATCAATGGACATAGGAAAAAAGCTTGGAAAAGATTGTAGAAACAAACTACATATAAGGTGTAAGTTTCATGTAAATTTAATAAAAAATGAGTTATAGGAACATTTATGTTGAAAAAAATTAGAAAAAGGTAAAGACTTCAAAAAGGTGCTCCCATCTGTGACTGAGGTTGACAATAAATTTCCTGGCACACTTGACACCCTTACAGATAGACATACATGCAGGCGATGAGTCACAATAACGTGGCTGAAGTAGTTTGACCAGACCACACTAGATGAAGGGATGATGTTTCGGTCTGTCCTGGACCATTCTGAAATAGATTGAGAATGGTCCAGGACCGAAACGTCGTCGTCCCTTCACCTGGTGTGGTCTGGTTAAGCTTGCGTGCAGTCAGATGTAAGTTTCATGCAAATCGTCAAATAAACAAATAAGAAAAAATCTATTTGTAACTAAATTTTTTTTATAAAACTTATGCTATTGTGATAGCAGTCAGACATGATTTCATTTGTTAGTTTTTGACCATTTTGGAAGTTTTTTAAATAAATATTTTTTTCCCTTCCTATTTATGCTATGATGCCGAGACTGGGCCAGATTAAACCATTTTCATATACAACTTCAAAAAAGTGATTAAAATTTAACGATTTTCATTTATTGCATATTTTGCTCTGATGCTCCCTTAATGTTATGGGTTTAGCTTGCAATCACCCAAAGCATTTCCATAAAAAGTTTTAAGCAGGATTTGGCTTGATTAAATGATTGACAAATGTTCCTAGACTTTTCAGCTTTTAACTGGGTTCACTAGACCTTCAAAATTGCCAGTTGGATCTGGCAGATACTCATTTTATAGGGTTTTGTTACAAAGTACAATGTGCTGGGTACATATAATAAGTACTAGCCACTGATTTGAACCGGAATTTACCTAGTAATTAGTTTGTATTGCAGTGGTTGTAGATTTAAGAAGCCACCCAGTAGGCGGTGTGGTGGCATAAATAGTCCGTAAGTGGTTTATTTTTTAAGAATGTATACTGTGCTGAAGTCCAGTTAAATAATCATGGGGGGAGGATGCTGTTTGAAAGTATGTGAGGGTGTCCAGCTGCTGGACAATTTTTTTTACTTGAAGTGGTAGTGTTGATATCTTGCAGTAGCCACCCTGAAGATTCAGGGACTCTTTGAACACTTGTAAGGTCGTTGGTTGCTTGACGTTCCAGAAGATAGTATCTTTTCTGTGATTGTTTGGCAGAAGATGCATTCCCTGTCTGGGTTCACCAATTTCAGTTCCTGTAACCTAGTCTATATAACGGTACTGCTATTAACCTTTGCAATGTTTTAACTTGTAACTTTGGTCAAAGATATCATATTGCAGTGGCAAACCTGCTAATGTTGTAGATGGGTTTTGAATTTTTTTTGGTTTATGTACTGTAGGCTGGATTGGATGTTGTGGATCACTGGAGTTGCAGATTTCAGTTTCATCGGCGTATTTTGTGTGATTCCAACATGGGGTGGGATCCAGGATATGGCAGTCCATTTGCCTTTTAACAACTGTTCCAAGATACAAAAATTTATAATTTCATGTGTTGACCAAACCACACACTAGAAAGTAAAGGGACGACGTCGTTTCGGGCCATCCTGGCCCATTCTCAAGTTGATTGTGACTTGAGGGATTTAGTCTTACCACTGCCTTTTTCCTAACATGACAAACTGCTCAGTTTGTTGTATGCCAAACATGCTCAGTGTGGGTTGATATTGATTCCTTCGTCTCAAATGTGTCCAATATCAGTGGACACATCATGACCAACACAAGTGTCCACAGATGTCAGTTGTGGGTGGCTACTGTAGTGCTGCTCATATGCATTTCTATGAATCACCTTAAGATTGGATCATAGGCAGTCTTTTTCATAGGAAGACCCATTACTCTTTTGAAGGTAGGCTCTCCTATGGTGAGGGGGGGGGGTGTTACGGCCCTATTGGGTCGCAACTGGGGTTCTTCTCTGATGTTATTAGAGTTTGGGTATCTGGCCCCAAGTTAGTAGTGGCTTTCAAGGGGTGTGTTTCGTAACGCAAGTAAATTAAAGGGGAAGGGATACAAATACACTAAATTAAATATATATTCACCACCACCAATAAATAAATATCTCACAGTCACTCGCTGGGTCTATAACTACACTTATGTACAAATTAGTCTTCCTCTGAAGACGCAGGATGCTCCACGGTGCTCACGATGAGTAGCCCTGGTTCTCTTCTTGTGGCCCACGAAGAATCCTCCGATTCTCTCGGCAAATCTACCCCGGCCATAGGCCAGCCAAATCACAGTCCCACTGGGTGCACCGTCGTGGAGGCCTTCAACCACAAATCCAGCCTGTAGCTGGCAGGTTCCGATCAGTCCCGCTGGTAGGCCACTCCACGGCCTACCACGTGGAGTGGTAGGCCACTCCACGACCGAAACTAGGGTAACGAGCCCTAGGCAGGAGCCTCGTGTGATTCCACAGATCACTCTCCTCACCACAGTGGCCAGTCTCTCCCACCAGCCAGCCCCCAGATACGACGAATCCTGGTACTGCCACGTCACAGGCAGGCTTAACACACTCAACAGTGTTCGTCTGGGAGCAACTCACAGCGTCTACAGCAAACATGTGGAGAGACTTTGGCTGCCTTGGGTAGACTGCCCATCCAGTAGTCCCAGGTCGACTCTGTAATCAGACACGTCATCAGTACTAGGGACACCCTAGGGCATCTCACTTACAGGCTTAGACACAAACGCCCACCTATCCACTCCATAGATGGCGTTGCTGTCTAAGCGTCACCTCACTAGAGGTCAGCAGCGGCTACGTTACTAGCTGATCAAGACGGGAAACCAGCCCCTGTGGCCGGTATATCTCGTCCTCACTAGATGGCGTCGTCCATTTGGAGGGGGTTTCAGGAGCTGACCAACAGATGGCGTGGTCGTCACTGCTCCGTGCTCGGACGCTGGACTCGGGTCCGTAACAGGGGGGTCACCTCATCCATCCATGATTGCCTTGTAGGTAATTTTCATGGCAATATTTTAATAATTAGCAGCCATTTGTACCCTTGTACGGTATTATAAAATTCTGGTTTAATTTTCTTCCCACTACACCCATAACTATGAATTAACCTGTTTATGGTTGTTGGTCATTTTGTTGCTAGTATTACAATCTTTCTAAATTGGCTGTAGTAAAGATTAATAAAATTTTCGGGAAGCACAATAGCAGGAGGAGCGCAAAAAAAAAAATGAAAATTGATACTCGTCTGATAGTTTGCCATGTTATTTTGTCAGTAATATTTCTACAGTAGGATCTGGTTCAGTAACAGGGTTGTTGATTTGTGGAACCAATTACCGCGTAATGTGGTGGATGTGGGGTCCCTCGATTGTTTCAAGCGCGGGTTGGACAAGTATATGAGTGGGATTGGGTGGTTATAGATAGGAGCTGCCTCGTATGGGCCAATAGGCCTTCTGCAGTTACCTTTGTTCTTATGTTCTTACTTGTTCGTTGAAATACACCACCACTGTTTTAAAAAGTGTTTGTGATAATCCATTGGCTACAGTCACTTTTTTGCCCGAAATTATTGCGGCGTCAGCTTCTGTTAATTCTATCCCCACTTCTAGGGCTAGGCATGACAAATCCAGGAAACCTCTCAGAATGTTTGGTAATATATTTATTGTTTGTGATGTGTGTCTATGTATGTATTAACACGTTGTACTGAACGGGGTGAGAATAGCTTGAGCTACCTCATCCCTTTGTGTGTATTTTACCTCAATAAACTTATTTCAATTTCAATTTCAACCCAGGAAATGACCAGGAATGCCCGGGATTCTAAATTCTATATACGAGTCTTTAAATTTATTAATTCCTAAATTAACAGGTAAAATATCAATATTTTTCCTACTGGCTATAGTGGACTCAATCATATGTGCTGAATTAAGTTTGGGAAATCCATCTGTTACAGCCACTGTATAACTTTCCAAAGGGGATTGTAGTCCCGCTCCTAATGTAGTAGTAGTATTCATGCTGGATGCTATGAGAGGAATGAATTGCAATTTACGCAAACACGTCATTATATCTCTTATTCTTCTTATTCTGTTTTGTGAAACTGCGAATAAGTGCTAATTTGGTGGCCTTAGCCTTTCTCTCAGACTTTTTCCACCTTTTACCACCACCTAAAATCTGACGCCCTACTCCTTTCAATGATTCTATCCCATGCTTCTTCATTGACTTTTTAAAGGAATGTTCGCCTGTTTGCATGTCTTGCAATACATTCTGACCCATACTTAAGACGGCAGGAGCAAGGGTTCTCATTAAAAATGGCACTGCTTTACGGGCAGTGAGGAAACTGAATATACCACCTCCTCTTATATGACTCCTATTGAATATTCTAATATCACTCAGCCCACCTCCTTTATATGAGGAAGGTGGGCTAATTAAGAATAATATTTCGTCTACAGACGGAGGGATGAAATTGACGCGCATTTTGTAGCTTGCAGATGAGTAATGAGGCTCGGAACTGTAATGTCCTTATTATATAGACCCAATTCGGGGTCGTATATGTAAAACAGCTGTTGTGCTTCCTCGTTTATCAAAATAAATAGGGGTCCCATTAGGATCTGTTACTGCAATACTTATACTATCCAGTACATTTGTATTTAGAGGTTTATATAGTTTCCTATTCGTGCTTTCACCGCCCTGCAAAGACACTACGTCCAATATATTCACTAATAAATTCCCGTACATCGTAGGTGCAATTTTATTGCAGTAAACACACAAGTAATCCATCATGCCCCTTGGTTGTGGAGGGTAGGGACACGTGTCTGATATTGGTGTTTCATCCAAATAATTCTTGTGTACGTATATATCATAATTTTTATGCTGATCAGTTCCTAAAACCTTGCCAATACTCGCCCCAAAAGATAGGGAAATCCTGCATATTGCTCGATTATCGTCATAATACAATACATTCTCATCGCTGCTTGCGGTATTAAACTTTACTCTATTGGAAATCGATCCATATTTAATATATGCATCTGCATATCTTGGGAAATACGTCTTATAGACATCAGACACAAAACTCAAATCGTTCTGTGAAAATATAAGGTAATTTCATTATTGATGGCGTATATAATTTCCTTTATGCCATCAGCTAAAATATTAGTTTTCGGTAGAAATTTGGAATGTTTGTAATTAATTCCTTTAGCATCTAGGTACATAATTCTCACGCGGATATAACTTTCCAGATCATCCGATCTTATTATGTAATATGACGAAGGCAATAATATATTCTGGAGACACATTTCGTAGGAGCGTCTAGAATCCAGCACGAGTTGATTATACAGTCTGTTTTCGAAAGCACTAGGTACATTATTAGGAAATAAATCTGTATTAGAAACACTAGTAGCGTAAATAACGTGGGAATCCATTGCTGGATTAAGAATGAATAAACTATAAACAAAACAGCACATCTATTTATACACTCACCTTTAGTAAGCTAACCATGGTGCTCCTCCGCCAACTTTAGGGCGTTTAGTTTCTCCAGCAGCTGTAGTAGGAGCATACACCCGTTTTCTTCTTAGTACTGCGTCATCATTAAATACTTGTTTAGGAGATTCTGTATTCCTAAACATCTCTCGTGGAGTTGAGGTTAAAGAGATGAATAATATAACCAGCCGTAATTTTTCTCGTGGGAATACAGAGCGGTGAATTGTCATTTTAGTTAAAATATCATCAATTATGTTTATTCCAGTCACTGGCATTTGCAGATTCCCATTGACTTCCTATTGCACCATCTTGCTTTCATCAAAATAATTCAACAGCGAAGTAGCATAATCATGATCTTTAGCTTTCAATTTTAAATGTACCAAATGTACTATTGAAGGATTAGCTCGTACTGAAACTGGTGCTACTGGAGTACTTGCTGCTGGTGTTGGAGCTACTGATGGCGCTACTTCTGCTTTTTTTACTACTGATACTTTAGCAGGTCCCTCATCGATGGATTTACGAGGTACTAGATAATATTCTTTCATTTTTTTTATTAAATAGCCTGGAAATTAGACTAGCAGCTATGGGTAATAATATACCGAGGATACTGCCTCCTTTGCTAGTCAATAAAATACGCTTTTTGTTCGAAACTGAGGGTGTCTTACAAGCTAGCGAATGCAAGGTGTCTCTGTATTTCTTCAATTTGACTATAACTTTCTTTTTAACCGGAAGCCTATTTTTCAGAAATTTTTTGAAAATCTCTGACAAGCAATGAATATGTGTTTTTTTAAATTGAGCAATCAATTTTTTCCTGACTGAGGAATTGAGTTTGCTCAGCAAGGTCACCAACTCTCTGTACTTGTATACTAATGGCTTCTTCATATCTTCAACTAATCATCAGCATCAATCCACTGATCAAATGAAGAGTCGTAGCCTTCGTACCTCACTTTATACTGTAATTTATTATTGGGTAATGTACGTTTACGTAGCAACTTCTCAATATTAAATGCAGCTGGTAAATGGGTTAGGGTTAATTCTTCCTTGTAAAACCCTCCGGCAATAGGCTTGTTATTCAAATCTTGTAAAAAATATAATGGGATAGGCTGGCTTTTATCTATACGAATAATTCTGAAAATTTCGTCCGTGTTTTGTCTAGCAAAACCTTTCTTGAATGTCGAAATTCTGTTGGAGAGAGTAATGCGAACTGTGTCTCCCACAGCTAGTATCGAACTAAGACCTGCTTTAGGTTTGTCCTTACTTTTATACATGAGATTGAACTGTTTCTTTATATCTTGTGGACGAGATAAAGCATGAACGTCAACTGGAGTCTGACCATCTCTGCCCAACCATCTCTGTCCTGTCTTATCCTCGTTATTTTATCATAGAATTCCAAAAGGTTTGTTAGGCACGATTTCCCTGTCCAGAACCCATGTTGATGTTTGTTCACAAACCTAATGTTCTCCAGGTGTGCAACCAGTCGTAGCCTAATTATTCTTTCCAGTATTTTACAGGGGATGCTTGTCAGTGATACAGGTCTATAGTTAAGTGCCTCCTCCTCCCTATCACCTTTCTTGAAGATCGGCACGACATTTGCCTTCTTCCAGCAACTGGGCAATTCTCCCGACATAAGTGATTCATTAAAGATCATTGCCAGAAGCACGCTGAGGGCCTGCGCTGCTTCTTTTAGTATCCACGGTGATACTTTGTCTGGTCCAACTGCTTTAGTTGCATCTAGAGTTGTCAACTGTTTCATTACCTCCTCTGCTGTCACCTCTATATCTGATAGTCTTTCATCTAGGGTAACCCCTTCCAACAATGGGAGCTGCTCAAGCTCGGTAGTGAACACTCCATGGAAACTGGCATTCAGTGCCTCGCAGATTTCCTTGTCACTTTCAGTATATAAAAAGGCACATATAAATAGGATAACGACAGCAGCGTACTCTACACTGGGAAAAGTTAGAACATCATTCAGAAACCTAAGTAAGGAGGCATTTAGGGCGCTTTACACTGCCTACGTGAGGCCAGTCTTAGAGTATGGCGCCTCATCATGGAGTCCCCATCTGAAGAAGCATATAATGAAACTGGAAAAGGTTCAGAGGTTTGCAACCTCTGAAGATGTTTCTCTCTGAAGATGAGAGATGGGGTATGAGGAGCGCCTGATTGAACTGTGCCTGACGACACTAGAAAGAAGAAGGGAGAGGGGGGACATGATAGGAACGTATAAGATACTCAGAGGTATTGACAGAGTGGACATAGACGAAATGTTCACACGGAATAGTAACAGAACGAGGGGACATGGATGGAAGCTTGAAACTCAGATGAGTCACGGAGATGTTAGGAAGTTTTCTTTTAGCGTGAGAGTAGTGGGAAAATGGAATGCACTTCAGGAACAGGTTGTGGAATCAAATACTATTCATAATTTTAAAACCAGTTGTGATAGGGAAATAGGACAGGAGTCATTACTGTAAACAACCGATGCTCGAAAGGCGGGATCCAAGAGCCAATGCTCGATCCTGCAGACACAACTAGGTGAGTACACACACACACACACACACACACACACACACACACACACACACACACACACACACACACACACACACACACACACACACACACACACACACACACACACACACACACACACACACACACACACACACACACACACACACACACACACACACACACACACACACACACACACATATACACACACACACACAGAATTCAGAAACTTGTGTAAAGAATCATTCAGAACTTTGTATACCACATATGTCAGGCCAATCCTGGAGTATGCAGCCCCAGCATGGGGTCCATATCTAGTCAAGGATAAGACTAAACTGGAAAAGGTTCAAAGGTTTGCCACCAGACTAGTACCCAAGCTGAGAGGTATGAGCTACGAGGAGAGACTACGGGAATTAAACCTCACTTCGCTGGAAGACAGAAGAGTTAGGGGGGACATGATCACCACATTCAAGATTCTGAAGGGGATTGATAGGGTAGATAAAGACAGTCTATTTAACACAAGGGGAACACGCACAAGGGGACACAGGTGGAAACTGAGTGCCCAAATGAGCCACAGAGATATTAGAAAGAACTTTTTTAGTGTCAGAGTGGTTGCCAATGGAATGCATTAGAGGGTGATGTGGTGGAGGCTCACTCCATACACAGTTTCAAGTGTAGATATGACAGAGCCTGATAGGCTCAGGAATCTGTACACCTGTTGATTGACGGTTGAGAGGCGGGACCAAAGAGCCAGAGCTCAACCCCCACAAACACAACTAGGTGAGTACAACTAGGTGAGTACACACACACACACACACACACACACACACACACACACACACACACACACACACACACACACACACACACACACACACACACATTGATACAAGGTACAGACCAGATACAAGGTATCACTTGGGAGATGAAATACTTCAAGAGTCCGAGAGAGAGAAAGACCTGGGGGTTGATATCACGCCAGACCTGTCCCCTGAAGCTCATATCAAGAGGATAACAGCAGCAGCATATGCCAGGCTGGCTAACATAAGAACATCCTTTAGAAACTTGTGTAAGGAATCTTTCAGAACATTATATACCACATATGTCAGACCAATCCTGGAGTATGCGGCACCAGCATGGAGTCCATGTCTAGTCAAGCATTAGACTAAAATGGAAAAGGTTCAAAGGTTTGCCACCAGACTAGTACCCAAGCTGAGAGGTATGAGCTACGAGGAGAGACTACGGGAATTAAACCTCACTTCGTTGGAAGACAGAAGAGTTAGGGGGGACATGATCACCACATTCAAGATCCTCAAGGGAATCGACAGGGTTGATAAAGACAGGCTGTTTAACACAAGGGGCACACGCACAAGGGGACACAGGTGGAAACTGAGTGCCCAAATGAGCCACAGAGATATTAGAAAGAACTTTTTTAGTGTCAGAGTGGTTGACAAATGGAATGCATTAGGAAGTGATGTGGTGGAGGCTGACTCCATACACAGTTTCAAGTGAAGATATGATAGAGCCCAATAGGCTCAGGAACCTGTACACCTGTTGATTGACAGTTGAGAGCCGGGACCAAAGAGCATGAGCTCAACCCCTGCAAGCACAACTAGGTGAGTACACACACACACACACACACACACACACACACACACACACACACACACACACACACACACACACAAACACACATACAAACACACACACACACACACACACACACACACACACACACACACACACACACACACACACACACACACACACACACACACACACACACACACATTCTTGGGTCAGCTTTGATCGTGAGCAGACGTGTAGGGTCAGCGGTCGCGTTAACCGAGGGAACAATAGGATTCAAGGGAGCGGGTGTACTGTGCAGTGAGAATCGGGACAGTGTAAATTGAGGAGTGGCATTGTTATGCAACACATTGATCACATCTCGTGGTGAATTATCTTAGCGAATTTAGAGAAGATAGCTAGTGAATATCGACTTCTTGAGGAAGCATCAGTCGCATCAGCCGGGACACAAGTGGAGACCTGAAGACCTCACAGGATTACCGACGACACGCCGTGTATTCACCTAGAATGCTTGTGGGGGGCTGGCTGGTAAGTGTCTCTCATAAGTCTCCAACAGTGTACAAGGTTTATATAATATCATATCATAGACACTATTGCATTCCATTCAATAATACAATCGAGGTAGACAGGTAACAGGGACCGCAACTGTGAGCTCACTGGGAACCCAGATAAGCCGCTAATCCTCCCCCACCCGCCGTAACCTGAAGACTACACCTCACCCATCTCTTAACCCACCATCTCACTCTCCCAACACGCCCCCCCCCCCACCACCACTCCCACTCTCCCAAAACACTCCCCCCCCCCCCCACCACACCCACTCACACTAGGACTATTCTTGCTTTCTCTCTTGCTCTCTCTCTCTTGACAAGGACAACATGGCAGGTGGACACAACAGGGACACAGGGAACAGCCAA
Source organism: Procambarus clarkii (assembly GCF_040958095.1). Classification (NCBI taxonomy): domain Eukaryota; kingdom Metazoa; phylum Arthropoda; class Malacostraca; order Decapoda; family Cambaridae; genus Procambarus; species Procambarus clarkii. Next base: position 5,575,105 of record NC_091190.1, on the reverse strand, counting down.
ATTGATCAAACGAGGGACATGTTAACCCAAGTTCTGGAGGGATTCAGGAAGGAGATGCAGGAAATGAGGATTACAATTAACAACCTGCAAAGTGAGCTGACATCAGCAAGAGAGGAGATCAAATCCCTCACAGAAAAAAATAAAAAGACCGAGCATCAGATTATCATCCAAAGGGAAGGTGGGAATGTTACATAGGAAGGAAATGCCTCTGTACCTGAAACATTTGCAGACATACTGAAAAAGAGCTCAGAAGCAATGGACACAGTGAGGGAGGTAGCGATGCAAGCAGCCACCTCACAGGAAGCAGCAAAATGTACCACTCAGCTGCTGGAGAGAAAAAGATCAGTGGTAGTTGTAGGCATAAAAGAACAGGAAGGATCCAACAGGCAAGAATGGAATAGCAAGGATAGAGAGGCAGTACAGGGGCTACTGAAGGGGTTACAGATGGAAGGGGCTGAACGAAACATTGAGAAGGTTTTCACGTTGGGCTGGTACAACAAGGACAGAAACCGACTTGTAAAGGTGGTGTTTACAAACGAAACCACGAAGGAGGATATTCTCGAAAGGAAGAGTCGACTGCAGCATGTGGAGGGATACAAGAAAGTATTCCTGCAGAGGGACAGGACGAAGGAGGAGAGAGCCAGGGCAGCAGAGGCAAGGAGGAAGCGCAGGGAGGTAGAAGCAAACCAGGAAATCACAGCCCCCAACACAACAGTCCTAGAGACAAGAGGCGAACCCAAAACCAGCATCCCAGCAACACCAGAGGGGAGGGCAACCCCACCACCCCCCTCTGCATAGAAACCCTCCCTTCCCCCTCACCCTAGCTGCCCCCACCCAACCCTCCCTCCCCCCCCCCCCACCCCATTCTTATCCTGTCATCCCTTCCTCATTCCCATCATGTCCCCCCTCCCTCCTTTCCCCCCTGTCCCCCTCCCCTTCATCCCATACCCTCCCTATCCCTCCTCCCCCCTCACCCCGTATCCTCCATGTCCCCCCTATCTCCTTAACCCACACCCTACCTGTCCCCCCTTCCATGAAACCCCCACCCCTCACCCCAAACTCCAATGAAACCCTGCAAACCACCTCACAGATCATCTCACCCACTGAAAAGCTTCCCACACCAGCAGAATGCTTGCCAAGAAAGGGACAAGAAAATGAACTGAAGAAAGTGAGCTTGAAGGCAATGTACACTAACATAGATGGAATTACTAATAAAACAAGTGAACTCGGAGAATGGGCACTAGAAGAAAACCCAGACATAATAGCACTCACAGAAACAAAGCTAACAAACACCATAACAAACGCAGTGTTTCCACAGGGCTACTATGTAGTGAGGAAAGAGAGAGAAGGGAGAGGAGGAGGTGGTGTAGCTTTGCTACTAAGAGAAGGATGGAGTTTCGAAGAGATGGTAATTCAGAACTGTGAAGGTTTCAGTGACTACATATCAGGCACAATAGCAACTAGAGGACAGAAAATTATAGTAGTAGTCATATATAACCCCCCACCGAATGTCAGAAGACCCAGACAGGAATATGATAGAAACAACTTGGCCACCATCAATATAATAGAGAGAGCAGCTTCTGTGGCTAGCAGGAACGGATCCAGGCTACTAATCATGGAAGACTTCAACCATGGAAAAATAGATTGGGGGAACAGAGACCCACATGGAGGCCCAGACACATGGAGAGCTAAGCTGCTGGATGTGGCAACAAGAAACTTTCTAAGTCAACACGTCAAGGGACCGACAAGAACGAGAGGAGGGGATGAACCAGCCTTGCTTCATCTGATATTTACCCTGAATGAGTCGGATATAAGGGAAGTTAAGTTGGAAGCCCCCTTGGGAATGAGTGATCATAGTGTATTGAGCTTTGAGTACCTGGTTGAGCAAGGAATTATCACCCCCATAAAAGAACTGGAAAACAAAGGGCTGGCGTACCAAAAGGGAAACTATGAGGAGATGAATAAATTCCTATGGGATATACATTGGGACACAGAACTCGGAACCAAGTCTGTACAAGACATGATGAACTATGTCACCCAAAAATGTCAGGAGGCTGTCAGCAGGTTTGTCCCAGCCCAACAGGAAAAAACAGAGAATCAAAGGAAGAATCCTTGGTTTAATAGGGAATGTATGAAAGCAAAGGAGCTGAACAAAAGGGCACGGAGGAACTTCCGTAATAACAGAACACCAGAAAGTAGAGACAGATACCAGAGAACCAGGAACAAGTATGTTAGTGTGAGAAGAGCAGCCGAGAAAAGGTATGAAAATGATATAGCTAATAAAGCCAAGACCGAACCAAAGCTACTACACAGTCACATCAGGAGGAAGACAACAGTGAAGGAACAGGTGATGAAACTTAGGGTGGGCGAGAACAGGTACACAGAGAATGACAAAGAGGTGTGTGAAGAACTCAACAAAAGGTTCCAGGAGGTCTTTACAATAGAACAGGGAGAAGTCACGGTGCTAGGAGAGGTGGCAGCAAACCAGGTGACCTTGGAAAGGTTCGAAATTACAAGAGATGAGGTCAAGAAGCACCTATTGGAGCTGGATGTGAGAAAAGCTGTTGGGCCGGATGGAATCTCACCATGGGTATTGAAAGAGTGTGCAGGAGCACTTAGCTTGCCACTCTCCATAGTGTATAGTAGGTCACTGGAAACGGGAGACCTACCAGAAGTATGGAAGACTGCTAATGTAGTACCAATATTTAAAAAGGGTGACAGACAAGAGGCACTGAACTACAGGCCAGTGTCCTTAACTTGTATACCATGCAAGGTGATGGAGAAGATTGTGAGAAAAAACCTAGTAACACATCTGGAGAGAAGAGACTTCGTGACAACCCATCAACATGGGTTCAGGGAGGGTAAATCTTGCCTTACAGGCTTGATAGAATTCTATGATCAGGTGACAAAGATTAAGCAAGAAAGAGAAGGATGGGCGGACTGCATTTTTTTTGGACTGTCGGAAAGCCTTTGACACCGTACCCCATAAAAGGTTGATGCATAAGCTGGAGAAACAGGCAGGAGTAACTGGTAGGGCGCTCCAGTGGATAAGGGAATACCTAAGCAATAGGAAGCAGAGAGTTATAGTGAGGGGTGAGACCTCAGAATGGCGGGAAGTCACCAGTGGAGTCCCACAGGGCTCTGTGCTTGGACCTATCCTGTTTCTGATATACGTAAATGATCTCCCAGAGGGTATAGACTCATTCCTCTCAATGTTTGCTGACGACGCCAAAATTATGAGAAGGATTAAGACAGAGGAGGACAGCTTGAGGCTTCAAGAAGACCTGGACAAGCTGCAGGAATGGTCGAACAAATGGATGTTAGAGTTTAACCCAAGCAAATGTAATGTAATGAAGATAGGAGTAGGAAGCAGGAGACCAGATACAAGGTATCACTTGGGAGATGAAATACTTCAAGAGTCCTAGAGAGAGAAAGACCTGGGGGTTGATATCACGCCAGACCTGTCCCCTGAAGCTCATATCAAGAGGATAACATCAGCAGCATATGCCAGGTTGGCTAACATAAGAACGGCCTTTAGAAACTTGTGTAAGGAATCTTTCAGAACATTATATACCACATATGTCAGACCAATCCTGGAGTATGCGGCTCCAGCATGGAGTCCATATCTAGTCAAGCATAAGACTAAACTGGAAAAGGTTCAAAGGTTTGCCACCAGACTAGTACCCGAGCTGAGAGGTATGAGCTACGATGAGAGACTACGGGAATTGAACCTCACTTCGTTGGAAGACAGAAGAGTTAGGGGGGACATGATCACCACATTCAAGATTCTCAAGGGAATCGACAGGGTTGATAAAGATAGGCTATTTAACACAAGGGGAACACGCACTAGGGGACACAGGTGGAAACTGAGTGCCCAAATGAGCCACAGAGATATTAGAAAGAACTTTTTTAGTGTCAGAGTGGTTGACAAATGGAATGCATTAGGAAGCAATGTGGTGGAGGCTGACTCCATACACAGTTTCAAGTGTAGATATGATAGAGCCCAATAGGTTCAGGAACCTGTACACCTGTTGATTGACGGTTGAGAGGCGGGACCAAAGAGCCAGAGCTCAACCCCCACAAGCACAACTAGGTGAGTACAACTAGGTGAGTACACACACACACACACAAAAACACAGAGTGAATGGTCCAACAAATGGCTGTTGATGTTCAACCCGAGTAAATGCAAAGTAATGAAACTAGGCAGTGGAAACAGGAGGCCAGGCACAGGATACAGAATAGGAGATGAAGTACTTAATGAAACAGACAGAGAGAAAGATCTAGGAGTTGATATCACACCAAACCTGTCTCCTGAAGCCCACATAAAGAGAATAACGTCTGCGGCATATGCGAGGTTGGCTAACATCAGAACGGCGTTCAGGAACCTGTGTAAGGAATCATTCAGAATCTTGTACACCACATATGTAAGACCAATCCTGGAGTATGCGGCACCAGCATGGAGCCCGTACCTTGTCAAGCACAAGACGAAGCTGGAAAAAATCCAAAGATATGCTACTAGACTAGTCCCAGAACTATGAGGCATGAGTTATGAGGAAAGGCTGCGGGAAATGCACCTTACGACACTGGAAGACAGAAGAGTAAGGGGGGACATGATCACAACCTACAAAATCCTCAGGGGAATCGACCGGGTAAACAAGGATGAACTATTCATCACTGGTGGGACGAGAACAAGGGGACACAGGTGGAAGCTGAGTACCCAAATGAGCCACAGAGTCGTAAAAAGAACTTTTTCAGTGTCAGAGTAGTTAGTAAATGGAATGCACTAGGAAGTGATGTGGTGGAGGCTGACTCCATACACAGTTTCAAATGTAGATATGATAGAGCCCAGTAGGTTCAGGATTCTGTACACCAGTTGATTGACGGTTGAGAGGCGGGACCAAAGAGCCAAAGCACAACCCCCGCAAGCACAATTAGTGAGTACAATTAGGTGAGTACACATACACACACACACACACACACACACACACACACACACACACAGCTACCCAGTAACGCCAGAAGGGAGGACAACCCCGCCTCCCTCCTCTGCATAGAAAACCCCCCTACCCCAAACCCTCCCTGCCCCCACTCAAATGTTCAGCAAAATCTCCCTCCCCCACACCCAATCCCCACCCTTCTACCCCTCCCCTCCTCCCGAGTCCTCCCTCCCCCCCTTTCCTTCCCGTCCTCCCTCCCCTTTCACCCCATACCCTCCCTGTCCCTCCCCCTTCACTGGATCCCCCGCACCTCATCCCAGTATCCTCTGAGACCCTGTTATCCACCTCACAGGTCCTCACACCCATGGAACAGCCTCCCCCACCAGCAGAACACTTACCAAGGAGGCGATTTGAGAAGGGACAGAAGAAAGTGAGCCTCAAAGCGATGTACACAAACATAGATGGAATTACAAATAAAGCAAATGAGCTTGGAGAACTGGTACTAGAGGAAAACCCAGACATAATAGCCCTCACAGAAACAAAGATCACGAAAACGATAACAAATGCAGTGTTCCCACAGGACTATTATGTTATGAGGAAAGAGAGGGAAGGAAGAGGTGGGGGTGGTGTAGCTCTGCTGGTAAGACAAGGCTGGGATTTTGAGGAGATGGATATTCAGGGCTGTGAAGGTTTCAGTGACTACATAGCAGGTACTGTAACAAATGGAGGGAAAAAAATTATTGTCGCAGTCATATATAATCCACCACCAAATGACAGAAGACCTAGACAGGAATATGATAGAAACAGCATGGCCACCATTAACATAATAGAAAGAGCAGCTTCTGTTGCTAGCAGGAATGGATCTGGACTACTAATTATGGGAGACTTCAACCATGGGAAGATAGATTGGAAGAACAGAGACCCGCATGGAGGACCAGAAACATGGAGAGCTAAGCTGCTGGACGTGGCAACAAGAAACTTTCTAAGCCAGCACACCAAAGAACCAACAAGAATGAGAGGAGAAGATGAACCAGCAATGCTTGATTTGATATTTACCCTAAATGAATGGGATATAAGGGAAGTTAAGATGGAAGCGCCCTTGGGAATGAGTGACCACAGTGTATTGAATTTTGAGTACCTGGTAGAGCTAGGACTTATCTCCCCCCAAAAAGAACTAGGAATCAAAAGGCTGGCATACCGAAAGGGGAATTATGAACAGATGAGAAGTTTCCTAAGTGAAATACCTTGGGACACAGACCTCAGAGACAAGTCTGTACAGGGTATGATGGACTATGTTACCCAAAAGTGTCAGGAGGCAGTAAACAGGTTCATCCCGGCCCAAAGGGAAAAATCCGAGAAGCAACAGAAGAATCCATGGTATAATAGGGCATGTATGGAAGCGAAGAAAATGAACAAAAAGGCGTGGAGGAACTTCCGGAATAACAGAACACCAGAAAGCAGAGAGAGATACCAGAGAACCAGGAATGAGTACGTCAGGGTGAGAAGAGAAGCAGAGAAAAATTTTGAAAATGATATAGCAAACAAAGCCAAGACCGAACCAAAGCTACTCCTCAGTCACATCAGAAGGAAAACAACAGTGAAAGAACAGGTATTGAAACTTAGAACAGGCGAGGACAGGTATACAGAGAATGACAGAGAGGTGTGTGAGGAACTCAACAAGAGGTTCCAGGAGGTCTTCACAATAGAACAGGGTGAGGTCACTGTGTTAGGAGAAAGGGAGGTAAACCAGGCGGCCTTGGAGGAGTTCGAAATTACGAGAGAGGAGGTCAAGAGACACCTGCTGGATCTGGATGTTAGAAAGGCTGTTGGTCCAGATGGGATCTCACCATGGGTACTGAAAGAGTGTGCAGAGGCACTTTGCCTGCCACTCTCCATAGTGTATAGTAAGTCACTAGAGACGGGAGACCTACCAGAAATATGGAAGACGGCGAATGTGGTCCCAATATACAAAAAGGGCGACAGACAAGAGGCACTGAACTACAGGCCAGTGTCCTTGACTTGTATACCATGCAAGGTGATGGAGAAGATCGTGAGAAAAAACCTGGTAACACATCTGGAGAGAAGGGACTTCGTGACAAATCGCCAACATAGATTCAGGGAGGGTAAATCTTGCCTTACAGGCTTGATAGAATTCTACGATCAGGTGACACAGATTAAGCAAGAAAGAGAGGGCTGGGCGGACTGTATTTTCTTGGATTGTCGGAAAGCCTTTGACACAGTACCGCATAAGAGGCTGGTACATAAGCTGGAGAGACAGGCAGGTGTAGCTGGTAAGGTGCTCCAGTGGATAAGGGAGTATCTAAGCAATAGGAAGCAGAGAGTTACGGTGAGGGGTGAGACCTCCGATTGGCGTGAAGTCACCAGTGGAGTACCCACAGGGCTCTGTACTCGGTCCTATCTTGTTTCTGGTATATGTAAATGATCTCCCGGAGGGTATCGATTCATTTCTCTCAATGTTTTCGGACGATGCTAAAATTATGAGAAGGATTAAAACAGAAGAGGACTGTTTGAGGCTTCAAGAAGACCTAGACAAGCTGAAGGAATGGTCGAACAAATGGTTGTTAGAGTTTAACCCAACCAAATGTAATGTAATGAAGATAGATGTAGGGAGCAGGAGGCCAGATACAAGGTATCATCTGGGAGAGGAAATTCTTCAGGAGTCAGAGAAGGAAAAAGACTTGGGGGTTGATATCACGCCAGACCTGTCTCCTGCAGCACATATCAAGCGGATAACATCAGCGGCATATGCCAGGCTGGCCAACATACGAACGGCATTCAGAAACTTGTTTAAAGAATCATTCAGAACTTTGTATACCACATATGTCAGGCCAATCCTGGAGTATGCAGCCCCAGCATGGAGTCCATATCTAGTCAAGGATAAGACTAAACTGGAAAAGGTTCAAAGGTTTGCCACCAGACTAGTACCCGAGCTGAGAGGTATGAGCTACGAGGAGAGACTACGGGAATTAAACCTCACTTCGCTGGAAGACAGAAGAGTTAGGGGGGACATGATCACCACATTCAAGATTCTGAAGGGGATTGATAGGGTAGATAAAGACAGTCTATTTAACACAAGGGGCACACGTACTAGGGGACACAGGTGGAAACTGAGTGCCCAAATGAGCCACAGAGATATTAGAAAGAACTTTTTTAGTGTCAGAGTGGTTGACAAATGGAATGCATTAGGAAGTGATGTGGTGGAGGCTGACTCCATACACAGTTTCAAGTGTAGATATGACAGAGCCAGATAGGCTCAGGAATCTGTACACCTGTTGATTGACGGTTGAGAGGCGGGACCAAAGAGCCAGAGCTCAACCCCCGCAAACACAACTAGGTGAGTACAACTAGGTGAGTACACACACACGAGCAGAATGGAACATGAACAGCAGTCTCCGTGGTGTAGTGGTAAGACACTCGCCTGGCGTTCCGCGAACGCTATGTCATGGGTTCGTATCCTGGCCGGGGAGGATTTACTGGGCGCAATTCCTTAACTGTAGCCTCTGTTTAACACAACAGTAAAATGTGTACTTGGATGAAAAAACGATTCTTCCCGGCAGGGGATCGCATTCCAGGGACCGTAGGATTAAGGACTTGCCCGAAACGCTACGCGTACTAGTGGCTGTACAAGAATGTAACAACTCTTGTATATATCTCAAAAAAAAAAAAAATACAACTACGAGCCAGTGACCATTGTGTCCTAGTCTTTGACTACATGATGGAGCTTAAAATTGTAACCAAAGAACAAGAGGTCCGGGAAAGGAGACTTGATTACAGAAAAGGGGACTACAGAAGGGTACGGGACTACCTGAGAGGAAGAACTTAGAGGAAAAACAGTGCAAGGTATGATGAACCAAGTTATATTGAAATGCAAGGAGGCTGAAGAGAGATTTATTCCAACAATAAAGGAAAAAAGCAGAAGGGAATATAATAACCAATGGTTTAATAGACAGTGTCAGGAAGCAAAGATGAGAAGCAGGAGGGAGTGGAGGAAGTACAGAAGACAAAGGACAGAGGACAACAGGATTATATGTAACAGAGCTAGGAATGATTACATTAACATAAGACGAGTGTCGGAAAGAAATTATGAGAGGGATATTGCAGTCAAAGCGAAAAAGCAACTTAAATTACTACATAGCCACATAAGAAGGAAGATGTCGGTAAATGACCAAGTGACAAGACTGAGGAAAACAGAAGGGGCATATACAGAAAGCGACAAGGAAATCTGCAAGGTACTGAATGCAAATTTCCATGGAGTGTTCACAACCGAGCCTGAGCAGCTCCCATTGTTGGAAGCGATTACCCTAGATGAAAGACTATCAGATATAGAGGTGACAGCAGAGGAGGTAATGAAACAGTTGACAACACTGGATGCAAATAAAGCTGTTGGACCAGACAAAGTATCACCGTGGATACTTAAAGAGGCAGCGCAGGCTCTCAGCGTGCCTCTGGCAATGATCTTTAATGAGTCCCTTATGTCGGGAGAATTGCATAGTTGCTGGAAGGAGGCAAATGTCGTACCGATTTTCAAGAAAGGTGATAGGGAGGAGGCACTTAACTACAGACCCGTATCACTGACAAGCATCCCCTGCAAAATACTTGAAAGAATAATTAGGCTAAGACTTGTTGAGCACCTGGAGAGCATTGGGATTGTAAACAAGCACCAACATGGGTTCTGGACAGGGAAATCATGCCTAACAAACCTTTTAGAATTCTATGATAAAGTAACAAGGTTAAGGCAGGACAGAGAAGGCTGGGCAGACTGCATATTTCTTGACTGCCAAAAGGCCTTTGATACAGTACCGCACATGAGACTGCTATACAAACTTGAGAGGCAGGCAGGAGTAAGCGGAAAGGCCCTAGTATGGGTGAAGAACTACCTAACAGGAAGGAGCCAGAGGGTAATGGTAAGAGGTGAGAAGTCGGACTGGCGAACAGTAACAAGTGGAATACCTCAAGGATCGGTGCTGGGACCAATCCTCTTTCTAATTTACGTAAATGATATGTTTACAGGAGTGGAATCATACATGTCAATGTTTGCGGATGACGCAAAATTAATGAGAAGAGTTGTCACAGACGAGGATTGTAGGATCCTCCAAGAGGACTTAAACAGGTTGCAGAGATGGTCAGGGAAATGGCTACTGGAGTTTAACACCAGTAAATGTAAAGTTATGGAAATGGGATCAGGTGATAGGAGACCAAAGGGACAGTACACAATGAAGGGGAACAGCCTACCTGTAACGATTCGAGAAAGAGACCTGGGAGTGGATGTGACACCTAATCTAACTCCTGAGGCACATATAAATAGGATAACGACAGCAGCGTACTCTACACTGGCGAAAATTAGAACTTCATTCAGAAACCTAAATGAGGAGGCTTTTAGGGTGTTTTACACTGCCTACGTGAGACCCGTCTTAGAGTATGCCGCGCCATCATGGAGCCCCCACCTGAAGAAACACATAAAGAAACTGGAGAAGGTTTAGAGGTTTGCGACGAGGCTTGCCCCAGAGTTACGAGGGATGGGATATGAAGAGCGTCTAAAGGAACTGAACCTTACGACACTAGAGAAAAGAAGGGAGAGAGGAGATATGATAGGGACATATAAAATACTCCGGGGAATTGACAAATTGGAAATAGATGAAAAGTTCACACGTAATAATAACAGAACGAGGGGACATGGTTGGAAACTGGAAACTCAGATGAGTCACAGAGATGTTAGGAAGTTTTCTTTTAGCGTGAGAGTAGTGGAACAATGGAATGAACTTGGGGAACTGGTTGTGGAAGCAAATACTATTCATACTTTTAAAACTAGGTATGATAGGGAAATGGGACAGGAGTCATTGCTGTAAACAACCGTTGGCTGGAAAGGCGGGATCCAAGGGCCAATGCTCGATCCTGCAAGCACAAATAGGTGAGTACAAATAGGTGAGTACACACACACACACTCACACACACACACACACACACACACACACACACACACACACACACACACACACACACACACACACACACACACACACACACACACACACACACACACACACACACACACACACACACACACACACACACACACACACACACACACACACACACACACACACACACACAGGTCAAGCGGGATGGTAAGACAACAGAATGAAGCTGGAGGAGAGAGACTGGACGAGTCATTCATGGAGATGATTGCTAAGGCATTGAAGGAAGTCAGTGGGGAATTGAAGGACCTGAGGGAAACTATATGTAAGCTGCAGATAGAACTAAGTACAGCAGAAGAGGAGATAAAAAACCTAAAAACAGGTCCTCATCAGACTCTGGCCCAGGGGACCAACCCCCAGGTGCCAGGAGATGTAGCAATGGCAGGGACCCCTACAATTGGCCCAACCTTTGCTGAAATGCTCAAGAGCCCAGGAGCAATGTCCACAGTCAAGGAAGTTGTAATGAAAGCAGTAACCTCACAGGAGGCAGCTAGATGCACAAGCCAGCTAATGGAAAGGAAAAGAGCTGTAGTAGTGGTAGGTGAGAAGGAACAAGAGGGCTCCACAAGGGAGGAATCGAGGACTAAAGACAAAGCTGCAGTGGCAGTGATATTAAAGGAGATAGGAATGGAAGGGGCTGAACGAGACATAGAACAGTTTTTTTCGGATTGGCCAGTACAACAGAGACAAAAAGAGATTGATCAAGGTAGTATTCAAGAGCGAGGACATCAAAGAGGACATCCTAGTAAGGAAGAGCAAACTGAGGCATGCAAGGATCTACAAAGAGGTATATGTTCAGAGGGGCATGACCAGAGACAAGATAGTAAGGGCAGCAGATGCAAGGAAAAGGCGCAAGGAGAGGGAAGAGAGCCAGGGAACCTCAGCCTCCAACCCAGCAATCCCAGAGGGGAGTGGGGAACCCCAATCCAGCAACCCAGGAACCCCAGGGGGGAATACAACACCCCAGCCCACCACCCAATAGGGCCCTCCCTACCCCCAGCACAAACCCTTCCTTGCCCCTGCATAATGCCCATCATGAAACCCAAATCCTCCCCCTCCCCTTACACCAAGTAGCCCCTGCTTTCCCAGCCCCTGGTCTTCTCCCTGCCCCAAACAGGCCTGAGTAAGACCAAAGCCCTCTATCCCCCACTCCACCTCCCTCCAAACCCCTGTCAACTACACCGCAGGAGGGCGTGCCCTCTCCCCAAGCAATCCCTGCTCCCTCACCCCCAGGACTTCTTCCTGCCCCAAGCAGGCCTGAGGAAGACCTAAGCCCTCCATCCCCCACTCCACCTCCCCCTGAACCCCCTGGCAACTACCTCACACGAGGAGAAGCCTACCCAAGTAGCAATGACCATAGAACAACCTCCTACACTTGTTGGGAGTGTGGGTGAAATTCGATATAAGAAAGTGAGCTTCAAGGTAATGTACTCAAACATTGATGGGATTACCAATAAAGCAAGTGAACTGGCAGAAAGGGTGCAATAAAAAAACTCTGATGTAATAGGACTAATGGAAACAAAATTGTCAGGAGTCATAACAGATGCTGTGTTTCCAAAGGACTACTATATAGTAAGGAAAGAGAGGGAAGGGAGAGGAGGTGGAGGAGTGGCCCTGTTGATAAGGAAGGACTGGAGTTTTGATGAGATGGATATGGCGGGCTGTGACGGATTCAGAGATTACATAACAGGAACTATAACAATGGTTGGACCTAAGATAATAGTTGCAGTCATTTACAACCCTCCCCTAAATGACAGAAGACCTAGACAGGAGTTTGATAGGAACAACATGCCAACCATTAATATAATAGAGAGAGCAGCTTCAGTTGCCTGCAGGAATGGCTCAAGACTCTTAATCATGGGTGATTTCAACCATGGAAAGATAGACTGGGAGAATGGGGACCCACATGGTGGTGCAGATACGTGGCGAGCTAAACTCTTGGAAGTGGCAACAAGGAATTTTCTGAGCCAGTATGTCAAGGAACCCACAAGAATGAGAGGCAATAATGAACCAGCTAGACTCGACTTGATATTCACCCTGAATGAGTCAGAAATAAGGGAAGTCAAAGTTGAAGCCCCCATAGGAATGAGTGACCACAGTGTACTGACCTTTGAGTACTTGGTGGAGGTAGGGATAACTTATCCAAGGATGGGAGTGGAGGGGAAAAGACTGAATTCCCGAAGAGGAAAATATGACGAGATGAGGAACTTCCTCAGGGGAATACCATGGGAAACAGAACTTAGAGACAAGAATGTGCAGGTCATGATGGATTTTGTCACCCAGAAATGCCTGGAAGCTGCTGACAGGTTTATTCCCGTCCAAAAGGAGAAAAACGAAAAACAACAGAAAAACCCATGGTTCAACCAGGAATGTAAGGTAGCGAAACAACTGAGTAAAAGAACATGGAGAAACTACAGAAATAACAGAACATCGGAGAGCAGGGAGAGATACCAGAGGGCCAGAAATGAGTACATCAGAGTGAGGAGGGAAGCAGAGAGACAGTTTGAAAATGATATTGCGAGTAAAGCCAAGACCCAACCAAAGCTGCTCCACAGCCATATCAGGAGGAAAACAGGAGTGAAGGAACAAGTAATAAAGCTGCAGAAAGGGGAGAACAGATACACAGAGAATGACAAGGAGGTGTGTGAAGAACTCAACAAGAGATTCCAGGAGGTCTTCACAATAGAATAAGGAGAAGCCCCTGCACTAAATGAGGAGGCGGCAAACCAAGGAACCTTGGAGGAATTTGACCTCACCAGTGATGAGGTCAAAAGGTGTCTGCTGGAGCTGGATGTGACAAAGGCTGTTGGGCCTGATAGAATCTCACCATGGATACTAAAGGAAGGTGCAGAAGCACTAAGTGTGCCACTCTCTATGGTGTATAACAGGTCACTGGAAACAGGAGACTTACCAGAAAGTTGGAAGACAGCTAACGTGGTCCCAATATACAAAAAGGGTGACAGGCAAGAGGCACTGAATTACAGGCCAGTTTCCTTAACTTGTATACCATGCAAGGTGATGGAGAAGATCGTGAGGAAAAGGCTCGTAGAGCATCTGGAGGGAAATAACTTTGTAACGCACCACCAACATGGGTTCAGAGATGGTAAATCGGGCCTCACAGGTTTAATAGAATTTTATGACCAGGCAACGAAAATTAAGCAGGAAAGAGAAGGGTGGGCCGACTGCATTTTCCTGGATTGCCAAAAAGCCTTTGACACAGTACCCCATAAAAGGCTGTTAAAAAAGTTGGAGCAACAGGCAGGAGTAAAAGGGAAGGTGCTCCAGTGGATAAGGGAGTACTTAAGCAACAGGAAACAGCGAGTAACGGTGAGTGGGGAGAAATCAGAGTGGCGAGATGTCACCAGCGGAGTCCCACATGGCTCAGTACTTGGACCCATCCTGTTTCTTATATATGTGAACGATCTTCCAGAGGGTATAGACTCATTCCTCTCGATGTTTGCTGATGATGCAAAAATTATGAGAAGAATCAAGACGGATGAAGATAGACAGAGACTACAGGATGACCTGGATAAACTGGAGGAATGGTCTAGAAAATGGCTGCTAAAGTTCAACTCGGGAAAGTATAAGGTGATGAAATTAGGCGAAGGGAGCAGGAGGCTGAACACAAGGTATCATCTGGGAGGGGAAATCCTGCAAGAGTCAAATAGAGAGAAGGATCTGGGGGTTGATATCACACCGAACCTGTCCCCAGAGCCCCACATCAAAAGAATATCATCAGCGGCATATGCTAGAATGGCCAACATAAGAACTGCCTTCAGAAACTTCTGTAAGGAATCTTTCAGAACCCTGTATACCACTTATGTAAGACCAATCCTGGAGTATGCAGCTCCAGCCTGGAGTCCATACCTAGTTAAATACAAGACAAAGTTAGAGAAGATTCAGCGGTATGCCACCAGGCTCGTCCCGGAACTGAGAGGATTGAGCTACGAGGAAAGGATAAAGGAGCTGAACCTCACATCCCTGGAAAACAGAAGAGTAAGGGGAGACATGATAACCACCTACAAAATTCTCAGGGAAATTGACAGGGTGGACAGAGACAAACTCTTCAGCACGGGTGGGACACGAACAAGGGGACACAGGTGGAAACTTAGTACCCAGATGAGCCACAGAGACGTTAGAAAGAATTTTTTCAGTGTCAGAGTAGTTAATAAATGGAATGCACTAGGAAGTGATGTGGTGGAGGTTGACTCCATACACAGTTTAAAATGTAGATATGATAGAGCCCAGTAGGCTCAGGAATCTGTACACCTGTTGAT
This sequence comes from Procambarus clarkii, assembly GCF_040958095.1. Classification (NCBI taxonomy): domain Eukaryota; kingdom Metazoa; phylum Arthropoda; class Malacostraca; order Decapoda; family Cambaridae; genus Procambarus; species Procambarus clarkii. The sequence continues at coordinate 5,559,895 of NC_091190.1, read as the reverse complement.
TGACAGTTGAAAGGCGGGACCAAAGAGCCAAAGCTCAACCTCCTCAAGCACAATTCGGTGAGTACAATTAGGTGAGTACACACACACACACACACACACACAGACACGCACACAAATACACACACACACACATACACACACACACACACACACACACACACACACACACACACACACACACACACACACACACACACACACACACACACACACACACACGCACACACACACGCACACAAATACACACACACACACACACACACACACACACACACACACACACACACACACACACACACACACACACACACACACACACACACACACACACACACACACACACACACACACACACACACACACACACACACACACACGGCAATGTCTCCCAAGGCCCAAGACGGCCCAAGATATGATGGATTACATCACGCAGAAGTGCAAGGACGCAGCAAACAAGTTTGTCCCAGTCCAAAAGGAAAACAGATAAATGAAGATGAGAAACCCATGGTTTAATCAGAGATGTAGGCTAGCTAAGCAGCAAAGTAAAAGGGCATGGAGAAACTATAGGAATAACACAAAAATGGAGAGCAGAGAAAGATACCAGAATGCCAGGAATGAATATGTCAGGATGAGAAGAGAGGCAGAAAGACAATACGAAAATGACATCGCAAGCAAGGCAAAGACTCAGCCTAAATTGTTGCATAGCCACATTAGGAGAAAAACAACAGTAAAGGAACAGGTTATGAGATTAAGGATAGGGGCGGAAGGATTCACTACAAATGACAAGGAAGTGTGTGAGGAAATGAACAAGAAATTCCAGGAGGTCTTCACCTTAGAGCAAGGAGAAATTCCAGAGGTAAGTGAGGAAATAGCTAACCAGGTACCACTGGAAGAGTTTGAGATTACCAGTGGGGAAGTAAGGAAGTGTTTACTAGAGTTGGACGTGACGAAGGCTATAGGCCCAGATGGAATCTCCCCTTGGGTTCTAAAGGAAGGAGCAAGAGAACTGTGCCTCCCACTCTCCATAGTGTATAACAAATCACTGGCAACAGGGGAACTGCCAGATATTTGGAAAGCAGCTAACGTAGTCCCGATATACAAGAAAGGGGATAGACAGGAGGCACTGAACTACAGGCCAGTGTCCCTAACCTGCATACCATGCAAGCTGATGGAGAAGATTGTGCGAAAAAAACTAGTGGAGCATCTGGAGCGAAGGAACTTTGTAACACAGCATCAACATGGGTTCAGGGATGGCAGGTCCTGCCTCACAGGGTTACTTGAATTCTACGACCAGGCAACAAAAATAAGGCAAGAAAGAGAAGGGTGGGCAGACTGCATATTTTTGGATTGTCAGAAAGCCTTTGATACAGTGCCACACAAGAGGCTAGTGCGAAAGTTGGAGATGCAGGCTGGAGTGAGAGGGAAGGTACTCCGGTGGATAGAGGAGTACCTAAGCAACAGGAGACAACGAGTCTGTGTGAGGGGTGAGGTCTCAGATTGGCGAGACGTCACATGTGGAGTCCCGCAGGGGTCAGTCCTTGGACCTATGCTGTTTCTCATATATGTAAATGATATACCAGAGGGTATAGACTCGTTTCTCTCAATGTTTGTTGATGATGCAAAAATTATGAGGAGGATTGAAACAGAGGATGATAGTAGGAGGCTACAAGATGACCTAGACAGACTGAGTGAATGGTCCAACAAATGGCTGTTGAAGTTCAACCCGAGTAAATGCAAAGTAATGAAACTAGGCAGTGAAAACAGGAGGCCAGGCACAGGATACAGAATAGGAGATGAAGTACTTAATGAAACAGACAGAGAGAAAGATCTAGGAGTTGATATCACACCAAACCTGTCTCCTGAAGCTCCCATAAAGAGAATAACGTCTGCGGCATATGCGATGATGGCTAACATCAGAACAGCGTTCAGGAACCTGTGTAAGGAATCATTCAGAATCTTGTACACCACATATGTAAGACCAATCCTGGAGTATGCGGCCCCAGCATGGAGCCCGTACCTTGTCAAGCACAAGACGAAGCTGGAAAAAGTCCAAAGGTATGCTACTAGACTAGTCCCAGAACTAAGAGGCATGAGTTATGAGAAAAGGCTGCGGGAAATGCACCTTACGACACTGGAAGACAGACGAGTAAGGGGGGACATGATCAAAACCTACAAAATCCTCAGGGGAATCGACCGGGTAAACAAGGATGGATTATTTAACACGGGTGGTACACGCACAAGAAAACAAAGGTGGAAACTGAGTACCCAAATGTGCCACAAAGACATTAGAAATAACTTTTTCAGTGTCAGAGTAGTTAGTAAATGGAATGCACTAGGAAGTGATGTGGTGGAGGTTGACTCCATACACAGTTATAAATGTAGACATGATGGAGCTCGAGAACCTCGAGATACAAATAGTAAAATACACACACACACATATAACTCCTACATAGCCATTTAAGAAGGAATATAATAGTGAATGACCAAGCGACCAGGTTACGAAAAGGGAAGGCTAGTATACAGAAAGTGATAAAAAATTGTGAGGAGCTCAATGCCAGCTTCCATGGAGTGTTCACTACTGTTAGTGGACAGCTCCAAGAGCTAGATGAGGAAGCAGTCCCTGATGAGAAACTACTAGATATTAAGGTAACAGCAGAGGAAGTAAGAATACAGCTAGCATCACTTGATGTAACTAAAGCTACTGGGCCAGATAGGGTATCACCATGGATGTTAAAAGAAGAGGTACGGGCCCTCAGCATACCTCTTGCACTAATCTATAATGAGTCACTTACACATGGGAAATTACCCAGCTGCTGGAAGAAGACAAATGTGGTGCCTCTCTACAAGAAAGAAGATAGAGAAGAGGAATTTAACTACAAACCAGTGTCGCTTGCAAGCATCCCTTGCAAAGTACTTGAGTGAAATATAAGGTGAAGACTAGTTGCATTATGTATGAACACGTTGTACTGAACGGGGTGAGAGTAGATTGAGCTACCTCATCACTTTGTATGTATTTTACCTCAATAAACTTATTTCAATTTCAATTTCAATTTCAATTCACCAAGAAAGAATTAGGTTTGTAAGTAAACAACAACAGCACGGCTTGCTTTAGAGATGGGAAATCATGCCCGACGAACCTCCTGTAGTTTTATGATAAGGTAACGAAAATAAGGCAAGACAGAGAAAGATGGGTGGGCAGATTGCATATTTCTGGACTGCCAAAGAGCCTTCGATACAGTACCACACTGAAGGCTACTATACAAACTTGAGAGGCAGGTGGGAGGAGACGGAAACGCATCATCATGAAAAAGGAATTACCTGACAGAGAGGTGACAGTGAGGGGCGAAGAGTAACATCTATCTATCGTAGAGTAACAAGCTGGTGTGCCTCAAGAATTGGTGCTGGGACACATTCTATTCCTCATTTATGTAAATGACTTGGCTGCAGGAATTGAGTCTTTTATGTCGATGTTTGAAGATGATGCAAAACTAATGAGTGGGGGTTGAGGCAAATGAGCATTGTAAGATTCTCCTGGATGACTTGAACAGGTTGCAGAGCTTGTCCGATAAATGGCTGCTATAGCTCAACACTAACAAGTGTAAGGGGATGAAAATGGGAACAGGAGCCAGGAGACTGAAATGCCAATACATGATGAAGGGAAACTACCTCCTTATAACGACTAGCGAAAAAGACCTTGGAGTGGACATAACACCAAACCTAACTCCAGAGGTTCATATAGATAAAATAACGTCAGCCGCATACTCTACTCTGGCAAAAGTCAGTACACCCTTCAAAAGCCTTAAAAAGGAAGCTTTTATATCACTGTATACCTCTTATGTCAGGCCAGACTTAGAGTATGCCGCCCAATCATGGAGGAGGCGACAACCAAAAATCTTCAAAATCACATAAGTAAGCTCGAAAAGGTGCAGAAGTTTGCAACGAGACTCGTCCAGAACTGCGAGGGATGAGGTACGAAGATGAAGGATCTAAACCTGACCACGTTAGAAAGGAGGAGGGAGAGGGGACATGATACAGACGTATATAATACTTAGATGATTGACAAGGTGGAAACAGAGGAAATGTTTACAATGAATAACAATAGAACAGAAGGGACACGGATGGAAGCTTGAGATTCAGATGTGTCATAGAGATGTTAGAAAGATATTTTTAGCACTTAGTGAGTAAATAGAATGACCTAAAGGAGCAGATTGTAGAGAGTAACTACATTCATAACTTTAAAAGTAAGTATAACAAGGAAATGGGCCGGGAGTCATTGCATTAGACAACCAACGGCTAGGAAAGCGAAAGCTTTGTGGTGGTTATACCAATATAAGTAGATGGAAGGTAACATCTTATATTGGGGCATGTAAACTGGTATACCCGATTTGCTGTTTGGAGTGGTTTGTATTGTTTACAACCTGTTGTAATGTTTATTGAGCTTTTCTTAAGTATTAAATCAGCATTCTTATTTGTTTTTTAATAAATAATGAATTCCAATCTATGGTTTAGGGCTGTCAGTTTCACTCCTTATGAAATTATATTTTTAATTATTCTTTCTTCAATTTTATATTGTGAGTTCACAGTGGATTTGTAATAGTTTTTATATGAGGGTTGTTAGCTGTTGCGGTTGTTGTTCTCTGTTATACCAATTCTCTAAATATCTTCTGATATGGGTGTTGACTCTTCTATTCGTGTACCCGTTGTTTATTAATACTTGAAGGCTACTGTCCAGTTCCTACTGTCCATTTCCTTGTGGATGCTATGCTAGTCAGAACAATGAGTAAGGACTCTACATATAAATGCGTTTATACGACCTTGAAGATGTCCTTCACCGCGACCGTCCTCACCACAACCAGCGGATTCCGATGCTTCGGAATTGCCATACCACCCGACCTAGTGAAGAAGGAGCGATACTTGGAGCTGATGCAATGTTTCAGGTGTTATCAGTACTCTTCACTACATCAGCAAGTGCACGTTGCACGCACCGAAATGCGGCATAAGCGCCGAAGACCACCACTGCACTGCCTGCACAGCCACCCACTAGAAATTCCTTGTTGTTTTAGATTCAGCAACTCGGAACAAACAGTTCTAAGTAGCACAGGCTATGGTGAGCCCATAGTGGACTTACCTGGCACGGGAGCGGGGCTAGGGGACTAGGGCTCCTAGGGACCCCCTGGTCCCTAGGGGCGCCACACCCAGCCGACCTCACCACCCCTGATCCCTAGGGGCGCCACACCTAGCCGACTTCACCACCACCTGGTTCCTGGGGCGCCACACCCAGCCGACCTCACCACCGCCTGGTCCCTGGGGGCGCCGCACCCAGCCGACCTCACCACCGCCTGGTCCCTGGGGCGCCACACCCAGCCGACCTCACCACCGCCTGGTCCCTGGGGGCGCCACACCCAGCCGACCTCATCACCGCCTGGTCCCTAGGGAGCGCCACACCCAGCCGACCTCACCACCGCCTGGTCCCTAGGGGGCGCCACACCCAGCCGACCTCATCACCGCCTGGTTCCTGGGGCGCCACACCCAGCCGACCTCACCACCGCCTGGTCCCTGGGGCGCCACACCCAGCCGACCTCACCACCGCCTGGTCCCTGGGGGCGCCACACCCAGCCGACCTCACCACCGCCTGGTCCCTGGGGGTGACACACCCAGCCGACCTCACCACCGCCTGGTCCCTGGGGGTGACACACCCAGCCGACCTCACCACCGCCTGGTCCCTGGGGACGCCACACCCAGCCGACCGCACCACCGCCTGGTCCCTGGGGCGCCACACCCAGCCGACCTCACCACCGCCTGGTCCCTGGGGGCGCCACACCCAGCCGACCTCATCACCGCCTGGTCCCTAGGGAGCGCCACACCCAGCCGACCTCACCACCGCCTGGTCCCTGGGGGCGCCACACCCAGCCGACCTCACCACCGCCTGGTCCCTGGGGGCGCCACACCCAGCCGACCTCACCACCGCCTGGTCCCTGGGGCGCCACACCCAGCCGACCTCACCACCGCCTGGTCACTGGGGGCGCCACACCCAGCCGACCTCACCACCGCCTGGTCACTGGGGGTGCCACACCCAGCCGACCTCACCACCGCCTGGTCACTGGGGGCGCCACACCCAGCCGACCTCACCACCGCCTGGTCCCTGGGGGCGCCACACCCAGCCGACCTCACCACCGCCTGGTCCCTGGAGCGCCACATCTAGCAGACCGCACCACTCATAAAGCGACTTTTCCTTTCATAAAGTATTAAGTACTAACCCCTCTAAAATCCTAAATTAAAACGCTGCATGTAAACAGTTGTTGTATAAAATATACAATATACTGTAACTGAACAATTGTGTATTGTTCCCTGAGAGTTTACTATTGTCCGTCAGATTCATGAAGCAGTTACGCAAGCACTTACGAACCTGTACATCTTTTCTCAATCTTTGGCGGCTTTGTTTGCAATTATTAAACAGTTTATGAGCCCCGAAGAACCAGAAGGCTGTTTATAACAATAACAACAGTTGACTGGGAAGTTTTCATGCATGTAAACCGTTTAATAAATGTAACCAAAGCCGGCGAAGATTTAGAAAAGATGAACACGATCGTAAGTACTTGCGTAACTGATTCGGGAATCAGCCCTACGGGTGGGACTATGTTCAGGACTACAGTACACTTGCTGGTCAGTCAGTGAGTTACTGGGGCGGGGCTTAATAACCCTCTAGCCGTTGACGGGCTGTATACCCCAACACCAAACCAAGCCCAGATAGATACACCGAGAAGTATATTCCAGCTTGTCGTTATATATACACTGAGAGTTTACTGGAATCTCCCGGCCAATATTCATCAAGCATTCGCTCATTTACTTACGAAACCTGTACATATTTCAACAATTCTAGCGACTTTGTTCACATTTACTAAATAGTTTATAAGCTCCGAAGCACTACGAGGTTGTTTATAAGAATTACAAGTTTGGATTGTGATATTTCGAAGCTATTAACTGTTTAAAATATATAACAAATCCACACAGATTGACGAAAGATGTAAAGGTTCCGCAAGTGGATGGGTAAATGCTTGATGACTCCAGGCCAGGGGACTAAAGTAAGCAGTATATATCCAGCGAGAAGTGAGGCATATATACCTCTCAGCGCATGTATGTGTGAGTTTACACTGGTTCAAATCATACCATTAAATAACATTAAATATATCCTTTCCTGTGTATAAGAGTCGGGGTCGTTCTGGACGCACAAGCGAAAATTCTGGGTTCGAATCCCGGGCGTAACGAAAATAGTTGAGTACATTTCCTCTCACCTAACGTCTGTTCCCCTAGCAGTGAGTAGGTACTCAGGAGTTAGTCAGATTGTTATGGGGTTACATCCTGGGCGGGGTCAGTAATTCGACCTTGGAGGGAAGGGAAAGGGACCTCAATATAAGCCAAACGTGCATGAAGACTCCCTGGCTGCCTGTCCCCCGACACTGAATTATTATATATATTTGACCCGTTTCATTGCGCACTGAATATTGGGCTGAGAGCCTATCACCCGCGGGAGGACTAGTGGGCTTACGCCCCGACTCCGAACCCAAAGCGATCATTTAGTTATTGTGAAGCAAAACATTGAATAATTAAATGACTACATCGCAGGGAACCAATCACCACTTACTTGGGATTTACACAGTACACGTAACACATCCGGCTCGTATCTACCACCGAGTGTGCACTTTCAGCTCGTCTCTGCCACAGAGTGTACATCTCCGCCTTCTCAGAGTCACAGAGTGGAGTCAACGGTGCTCTCTGATAGCTCAACCACTTGTGTACTCCTCCAGCAGCGGGACTTCCCGCTCTCATCCTCTGGACGGGTAGAGGGAAGGGGCGGGGGGTTGGGGGGGGGTTAGATGAACGAGTCTTGCAGCTTCACCTTATACTAACGTGTCACTGTAGTTCATCTATAATACAACCTCACTCCTATCAAGTGGGTGGTGGTAGACACCACACCCATCCTGTGGGTGGTGGTGATAGACACCACACCCATCCTGTGGGTGGTAGTGGACCCCAACACCAATCCTGTGATGTTCAGGCACAGGCAGAAGTGGCGAGGAGAGGTATAATGTATGAGGAAATAAAACCATGCAACACTTCATGTGTGTGAGTCAAAAACATCCATTTCTCTTATGGTAAAAGAAGAAATGCTTGGAGTGACTCTATATATATATGCGACTCAAGCTTGGGTACAAACAAATATTACTGGGAATATGGAATAGATGTTAATGACAATGCCGCGAAATGTAAACTATGTGATATGTTAAGGTCTCACACCTTCACCCATTACGTTCTTGATTGTCCGTTGATTAATGTATACAAAAATACTGAGATAAGGACTGTTCCTGAAAAAAATAGCCTGGATGTGTTACAACGGAAAGAATTGATGATATTCTGGAGAGATAGAAGAACTTGGCACCAAGATTGCAACTTTGTTGAATTGTCTGAATGTCTATTGCAAATTGTCTGTGTAGATAGTCATAAAAGTATTTGTGTGTCACAACTCACTCACAGCTGTCCACCCACATCACAACTCTCTCACAGCTGTCCACCCACATCACAACTCTCTCACAGCTGTCCACCCACATCACAACTCTCTCACAGCTGTCCACCCACATCACAACTCTCTCACAGCTGTCCACCCACATCACAACTCTCTCACAGCTGTCCATCCACATCACAACTCTCTCACAGCTGTCCACCCACATCACATGTCACTCACAGCTGTCCTCCCACATCACAAGTCACACACAGCTGTCCACCCACATCACAACTCACAAACAGCTGTCCACCCACATCACAACTAACTCACAGCTGTCCACCCACATCACAACTCACTCACAGCTGTCCACCCACATCACAACTCACTCACAGCTGTCCACCCACATCACAACTCACTCAAAGCTGTCCACCCACATCACAACTCACTCACAGCTGTCCACCCACATCACAACTCACTCACAGCTGTCCACCCACATCACAACTCTCTCACAGCTGTCCACCCACATCACAACTCTCTCACAGCTGTCCACCCACATCACAACTCTCTCACAGCTGTCCACCCACATCACAACTCTCTCACAGCTGTCCACCCACATCACAACTCTCTCACAGCTGTCCATCCACATCACAACTCTCTCACAGCTGTCCACCCACATCACATGTCACTCACAGCTGTCCTCCCACATCACAAGTCACACACAGCTGTCCACCCACATCACAACTCACACACAGCTGTCCACCCACATCACAACTCACTCACAGCTGTCCACCCACATCACAACTCACTCACAGCTGTCCACCCACATCACAACTCACTCACAGCTGTCCACCCACATCACAACTCACTCACAGCTGTCCACCCACATCACAACTCACTCACAGCTGTCCACCCACATCACAACTCACTCACAGCTGTCCACCCACATCACAACTCACTCACAGCTGTCCACCCACATCACAACTCACTCACAGCTGTCCTCCCACATCACAATTCACTCACAGCTGTCCACCCACATCACAAATCACTCACAGCTGTCCACCCACATCACAACTCTCTCACAGCTGTCCACCCACACTACATATCACCGACAGCTGTCCACCCACATCACAACTCACTCACAGCTGTCCACCCACATCACAACTCACTCACAGCTGTCCACCCACATCACAACTCTCTCACAGCTGTCCACTCACATCAGAACTCTCTCACAGCTGTCTACCCACATCAAAGCTCACTCACAGCTGTCAACCAACACCACAACTCACTCACAGCTGTCCACCCACATCATAACTCACGCACAGCTGTCCACCCACATTACAAATCACGCACAGCTGTCCACCCACATCATAACTCACGCACAGCTGTCCACCCACATTACAACTCACGCACAGCTGTCCACCCACATCATAACTCACGCACAGCTGTCCACCCACATTACAACTCACGCACAGCTGTCCACCCACATCACAACTCTCTCACAGCTGTCCACTCACATCACAACTCTCTCACAGCTGTCCATCCACATCACAACTCTCTCACAGCTGTCCACCCACGTCACAACTCACTGACAGGTGTCCACCCACATCACAACTCACTCACAGCTGTCCCCCCACATCACAACTCACTCACAGCTGTCCACCCACATCACAACTCACTCACAGCTGTCCACCCACATCACAACTCATTCACAGCTGTCCACCCACATCACAACTCACTCACAGCTGTCCACCCACACTACATCTCACTCACAGCTGTCCACCCACATCACAACTCACTCACAGCTGTCCACCCACATCACAACTCACTCACAGCTGTCCACCCACATCACAACTCTCTCACAGCGGTTCACTTACATCACAACTCTCTCACAGCTGTCTACTCACATCACAGCTCACTCACAGCTGTCCACCAACACCACAACTCACTCACAGCTGTCTACCCACATCACAGCTCACTCACAGCTGTCCACCAACACCACAACTCACTCACAAATGTCCACCCACATCATAACTCACGCACAGCTGTCCACCCACATTACAACTCACTCACAGTTGTCTACCCACATCACAGCTCACTCACAGCTGTCCACCAACACCACAACTCACTCACAACTGTCCACCCACATCATAACTCACGCACAGCTGTCCACCCACATTACAACTCACGCACAGCTGTCCACCCACATCATAACTCACGCACAGCTGTCCACCCACATTACAAATCACGCACAGCTGTCCACCCACATCATAACTCACGCACAGCTGTCCACCCACATTACAACTCACGCACAGCTTTCCACCCACATCACAACTCTCTCACAGCTGTCCACTCACATCACAACTCTCTCACAGCTGTCCATCCACATCATAACTCTCTCACAGCTGTCCACCCACATCACAACTCTCTCACAGCTGTCCACTCACATCACAACATCACAACTCTCTCGCAGCTGTCTACCCACATCACAGCTCACTCACAGCTGTCCACCAACACCACAACTCACTCACAGCTGTCCACCCACATCATAACTCACGCACAGCTGTCCACCCACATTACAACTCACGCACAGCTGTCCACCCACATCACAACTCACTCACAGGTGTCCACCCACATCACAACTCACTCACTGCTATCCACCCACATAACAACTCACTCACAGCTGTCCACCCACATCACAACTCACTCACAGCCGTCCACCCACATCACAACTCTCTCACAGTTGTCCACCAACATCACAACTCTCTCACAGCTGTCCACCCACATCACAACTCTCTCACAGCTGTCCACCCACATCACAACTCTCTCACAGCTGTCCACTCCCATCACAACTCTCTCACAGCTGTCCACCCACATCACAACTCTCTCACAGCTATCCTCTCACATCACAACTCTCTCACAGCTGTCTACCCACATCACAGCTCACTCACAGCTGTCCACCAAGACCACAACTCACTCACAGCTGTCCACCCACATCATAACTCACGCACAGCTGTCCACCCACATTACAACTCACACACAGCTGTCCACCCACATCATTACTCACGCACAGCTGTCCACCCACATTACAACTCACGCACAGCTGTCCACCCACATCACAACTCTCTCACAGCTGTCCACTCACATCACAACTCTCTCACAGCTGTCCATCCACATCACAACTCTCTCACAGCTGTCCACCCACATCACATGTCACTCACAGCTGTCCTCCCACATCACAAGTCACACACAGCTGTCCACCCACATCACAACTCACTCACAGCTGTCCACCCACATCACAACTCATTCACAGCTGTCCACCCACATCACAACTCACTCACAGCTGTCCACCCACATCACAACTCACTCACAGCTGTCCACCCACATCACAACTCACTCACAGCTGTCCACCCACATCACAACTCACTCACAGCTGTCCACCCACATCACAACTCACTCACAGCTGTCCACCCACAACACAACTCACTCACAGGTGTCCACCCACATCACAATTCACTCACAGCTGTCCACCCACATCACAACTCTCTCACAGCTGTTCACTTACATCACAACTCTCTCACAGCTGTCTACTCACATCACAGCTCACTCACAGCTGTCCACCAACACCACAACTCACTCACAGCTGTCTACCCACATCACAGCTCACTCACAGCTGTCCACCAACACCACAACTCACTCACAACTGTCCACCCACATCATAACTCACGCACAGCTGTCCACCCACATTACAACTCACTCACAGCTGCCTACCCACATCACAGCTCACTCACAGCTGTCCACCAACACCACAACTCACTCACAACTGTCCACCCACATCATAACTCACGCACAGCTGTCCACCCACATTACAACTCACGCACAGCTGTCCACCCACATCATAACTCACGCACAGCTGTCCACCCACATTACAAATCACGCACAGCTGTCCACCCACATCATAACTCACGCACAGCTGTCCACCCACATTACAACTCACGCACAGCTTTCCACCCACATCACAACTCTCTCACAGCTGTCCACTCACATCACAACTCTCTCACAGCTGTCCATCCACATCATAACTCTCTCACAGCTGTCCACCCACATCACAACTCTCTCACAGCTGTCCACTCACATCACAACATCACAACTCTCTCGCAGCTGTCTACCCACATCACAGCTCACTCACAGCTGTCCACCAACACCACAACTCACTCACAGCTGTCCACCCACATCATAACTCACGCACAGCTGTCCACCCACATTACAACTCACGCACAGCTGTCCACCCACATCACAACTCACTCACAGGTGTCCACCCACATCACAACTCACTCACAGCTGTCCACCCACATCACAACTCACTCACAGCTGTCCACCCACATCACAACTCACTCACAGCCGTCCACCCACATCACAACTCTCTCACAGTTGTCCACCCACATCACAACTCTCTCACAGCTGTCCACCCACATCACAACTCTCTCACAGCTGTCCACCCACATCACAACTCTCTCACAGCTGTCCACTCCCATCACAACTCTCTCACAGCTGTCCACCCACATCACAACTCTCTCACAGCTATCCTCTCACATCACAACTCTCTCACAGCTGTCTACCCACATCACAGCTCACTCACAGCTGTCCACCAAGACCACAACTCACTCACAGCTGTCCACCCACATCATAACTCACGCACAGCTGTCCACCCACATTACAACTCACACACAGCTGTCCACCCACATCATTACTCACGCACAGCTGTCCACCCACATTACAACTCACGCACAGCTGTCCACCCACATCACAACTCTCTCACAGCTGTCCACTCACATCACAACTCTCTCACAGCTGTCCATCCACATCACAACTCTCTCACAGCTGTCCACCCACATCACATGTCACTCACAGCTGTCCTCCCACATCACAAGTCACACACAGCTGTCCACCCACATCACAACTCACTCACAGCTGTCCACCCACATCACAACTCATTCACAGCTGTCCACCCACATCACAACTCACTCACAGCTGTCCACCCACATCACAACTCACTCACAGCTGTCCACCCACATCACAACTCACTCACAGCTGTCCACCCACATCACAACTCACTCACAGCTGTCCACCCACATCACAACTCACTCACAGCTGTCCACCCACAACACAACTCACTCACAGGTGTCCACCCACATCACAATTCACTCACAGCTGTCCACCCACATCACAACTCACTCACAGCTGTCCACCCACATCACAACTCACTCACAGCTGTCCACCCACACTACATATCACCGACAGCTGTCCACCCACATCACAACTCACTCACAGCTGTCCACCCACATCACAACTCTCTCACAACTGTCCACTCACATCACAACTCTCTCACAGCTGTCTACCCACATCACAGCTCACTCACAGCTGTCCACCAGCACCACAATTCACTCACAGCTGTCCACCCACATCACAACTCACTCACAGCTGTCCACCCACATCACAACTCTCTCACAGCTGTCCACTCACATCACAACTCTCTCACAACTGTCTACCCACATCACAGCTCACTCACAGCTGTCCACCAACACCACAACTCATTCACAGCTGTCCACCCACATCATAACTCACGCACAGGTGTCCACCCACATTACAACTCACGCACAGCTGTCCACCCACATCATAACTCACGCACAGCTGTCCACCCACATTACAACTCACGCACAGCTGTCCACCCACATCATAACTCACGCACAGCTGTCCACCCACATTACAACTCACGCACAGCTGTCCACCCACATCACAACTCTCTCACAGCTGTCCACTCACATCACAACTCTCTCACAGCTTTTCATTCACATCACAACTCTCTCACAGCTGTCCACCCACATCACAACTCACTGACAGGTGTCCACCCAAATCACAACTCACTCACAGCTGTCCCCCCACATCACAACTCACTCACAGCTGTCCACCCACATCACAACTCACAGCTGTCCACCCACATCACAACTCATTCACGGCTGTCCACCCACATCACAATTCACTCACAACTGTCCACCACACATCACAACTCCCTCAGAGCTGTCCACCCACATCACAACTCACTCACAGCTGTCCACCCACATCACAACTCACTCACAGCTGTCCACCCACACTACACCTCACTCACAGCTGTCCACCCACATCACAACTCACTCACAGCTGTCCACCCACATCACAACTCACTCACAGCTGTCCACCCACATCACAACTCTCTCACAGCTGTCCACTCACATCACAACTCTCTCACAGCTGTCTACCCACATCACAGCTCACTCACAGCTGTCCACCAACACCACAACTCACTCACAACTGTCCACCCACATCATAACTCACGCACAGCTGTCCACCCACATTACAACTCACGCACAGCTGTCCACCCACATCATAACTCACGCACAGCTGTCCACCCATATTACAAATCACGCACAGCTGTCCACCCACATCATAACTCACGCACAGCTGTCCACCCACATTACAACTCACGCACAGCTTTCCACCCACATCACAACTCTCTCACAGCTGTCCACTCACATCACAACTCTCTCACAGCTGTCCATCCTCATCACAACTCTCTCACAGCTGTCCACCCACATCACAACTCTCTCACAGCTGTCCACTCACATCACAACATCACAACTCTCTCGCAGCTGTCTACCTACTTCACAGCTCACTCACAGCTGTCCACCAACACCACAACTCACTCACAGCTGTCCACCCACATCATAACTCACGCACAGCTGTCCACCCACATTACAACTCACGCACAGCTGTCCACCCACATCATAACTCACGCACAGCTGTCCACCCACATTACAACTCACGCACAGCTGTCCACCCACATCACAACTATCTCACAGCTGTCCACTCACATCACAACTCTCACAGCTGTCCACCCACATCACAACTCTCTCACAGCTGTCCACCCACATCACATGTCACTCACAGCTGTCCTCCCACATCACAAGTCACACACAGCTGTCCACCCACATCACATGTCACTCACAGCTGTCCTCCCACATCACAACTCACTCACAGCTGTCCACCCACATCACAACTCACTCACAGCTGTCCACCCACATCACAACTCTCTTACAGTTGTCCACCCACATCACAACTCTCTCACAGCTGTCCACCCACATCACAACTCTCTCACAGCTGTCCACCCACATCACAACTCTCTCACAGCTGTCCACCCACATCACAACTCTCTCACAGCTGTCCACCCACATCACAACTCTCTCACAGCTGTCCACCCACATCACAACTCTCTCACAGCTGTCCACTCCCATCACAACTCTCTCACAGCTGTCCACCCACATCACAACTCTCTCACATCTATCCTCTCACATCACAACTCTCTCACAGCTGTCTACCCACATCACAGCTCACTCACAGCTGTCCACCAACACCACAACTCACTCACAGCTGTCCACCCACATCATAACTCTCTCACAGCTGTCCACTCACATCACAACTCTCTCACAGCTGTCCATCCACATCACAACTCTCTCACAGCTGTCCACCCACATCACATGTCACTCACAGCTGTCCTCCCACATCACAAGTCACACACAGCTGTTCACCCACATCACAACTCACTCACAGCTGTCCACCCACATAACAACTCACTCACAGCTGTCCACCCACATCACAACTCACTCACAGCTGTCCAACCACATCACAACTCACTCACAGCTGTCCACCCACATCACAACTCACTCACAGCTGTCCACCCACATCACAACTCACTCACAGCTGTCCACCCACATCACAACTCACTCACAGCTGTCCACCCACATCACAACTCACTCACAGCTGTCCACCCACATCACAATTCACTCACAGCTGTCCACCCACATCACAACTCACTCACAGCTGTCCACCCACATCACAACTCACTCACAGCTGTCCACCCACACTACATATCACCGACAGCTGTCCACCCACATCACAACTCACTCACAGCTGTCCACCCACATCACAACTCTCTCACAGCTGTCCACTCACATCACAACTCTCTCACAGCTGTCTACCCACATCACAGCTCACTCACAGCTGTCCACCAACACCACAACTCACTCACAGCTGTCCACCCACATCACAACTCACTCACAGCTGTCCACCCACATCACAACTCTCTCACAGCTGTCCACTCACATCACAACTCTCTCACAGCTGTCTACCCACATCACAGCTCACTCACAGCTGTCCACCAACACCACAACTCACTCACAGCTGTCCACCCACATCATAACTCACGCACAGCTGTCCACCCACATTACAACTCACGCACAGCTGTCCACCCACATCATAACTCACGCACAGCTGTCCACCCACATTACAACTCACGCACAGCTGTCCACCCACATCATAACTCACGCACAGCTGTCCACCCACATTACAACTCACGCACAGCTGTCCACCCACATCACAACTCTCTCACAGCTGTCCACTCACATCACAACTCTCTCACAGCTTTTCATCCACATCACAACTCTCTCACAGCTGTCCACCCACATCACAACTCACTGACAGGTGTCCACCCACATCACAACTCACTCACAGCTGTCCCCCCACATCACAACTCACTCACAGCTGTCCACCCACATCCCAACTCACTCACAGCTGTCCACCCACATCACAATTCATTCACGGCTGTCCACCCACATCACAATTCACTCACAGCTGTCCACCACACATCACAACTCACTCACAGCTGTCCACCCACATCACAACTCACTCACAGCTGTCCACCCACATCACAACTCACTCACAGCTGTCCACCCACACTACATCTCACTCACAGCTGTCCACGCACATCACAACTCACTCACAGCTGTCCACCCACATCACAACTCACTCACATCTGTCCACCCACATCACAACTCTCTCACAGCTGTCCACTCACATCACAACTCTCTCACAGCTGTCTACCCACATCACAGCTCACTCACAGCTGTCCACCAACACCACAACTCACTCACAGCTGTCCACCTACATCATAACTCACGCACAGCTGTCCACCCACATTACAACTCACGCACAGCTGTCCACCCACATCATAACTCACGCACAGCTGTCCACCCACATTACAACTCACGCACAGCTGTCCACCCACATCATAACTCACGCACAGCTGTCCACCCACATCACAACTCTCTCACAGCTGTCCACTCACATCACAACTCTCTCACAGCTGTCCATCCACATCACAACTCTCTCACAGCTGTCCACCCACATCCAAACTCACTGACAGGTGTCCACCCACATCACAACTCACTCACAGCTGTCCCCCCACATCACAACTCACTCACAGCTGTCCACCCACATCACAACTCACTCACAGCTGTCCACCCACATCACAACTCATTCACAGCTGTCCACCCACATCACAACTCACTCACAGCTGTCCACCCACACTACATCTCACTCACAGCTGTCCACCCACACCACAACTCACTCACAGCTGTCCACCCACATCATAACTCACGCACAGCTGTCCACCCACATTACAAATCACGCACAGCTGTCCACCCACATCATAACTCACGCACAGCTGTCCACCCACATTACAACTCACGCACAGCTGTCCACCCACATCATAACTCACGCACAGCTGTCCACCCACATTACAACTCACGCACAGCTGTCCACCCACATCACAACTCTCTCACAGCTGTCCACTCACATCACAACTCTCTCACAGCTGTCCATCCACATCACAACTCTCTCACAGCTGTCCACCCACATCACAACTCACTGACAGGTGTCCACCCACATCACAACTCACTCACAGCTGTCCCCCCACATCACAACTCACTCACAGCTGTCCACCCACATCACAACTCACTCACAGCTGTCCACCCACATCACAACTCATTCACAGCTGTCCACCCACATCACAACTCACTCACAGCTGTCCACCCACACTACATCTCACTCACAGCTGTCCACCCACATCACAACTCACTCACAGCTGTCCACCCACATCACAACTCACTCACAGCTGTCCACCCACATCACAACTCTCTCACAGCGGTTCACTTACATCACAACTCTCTCACAGCTGTCTACTCACATCACAGCTCACTCACAGCTGTCCACCAACACCACAACTCACTCACAGCTGTCTACCCACATCACAGCTCACTCACAGCTGTCCACCAACACCACAACTCACTCACAAATGTCCACCCACATCATAACTCACGCACAGCTGTCCACCCACATTACAACTCACTCACAGTTGTCTACCCACATCACAGCTCACTCACAGCTGTCCACCAACACCACAACTCACTCACAACTGTCCACCCACATCATAACTCACGCACAGCTGTCCACCCACATTACAACTCACGCACAGCTGTCCACCCACATCATAACTCACGCACAGCTGTCCACCCACATTACAAATCACGCACAGCTGTCCACCCACATCATAACTCACGCACAGCTGTCCACCCACATTACAACTCACGCACAGCTTTCCACCCACATCACAACTCTCTCACAGCTGTCCACTCACATCACAACTCTCTCACAGCTGTCCATCCACATCATAACTCTCTCACAGCTGTCCACCCACATCACAACTCTCTCACAGCTGTCCACTCACATCACAACATCACAACTCTCTCGCAGCTGTCTACCCACATCACAGCTCACTCACAGCTGTCCACCAACACCACAACTCACTCACAGCTGTCCACCCACATCATAACTCACGCACAGCTGTCCACCCACATTACAACTCACGCACAGCTGTCCACCCACATCACAACTCACTCACAGGTGTCCACCCACATCACAACTCACTCACAGCTATCCACCCACATCACAACTCACTCACAGCTGTCCACCCACATCACAACTCACTCACAGCCGTCCACCCACATCACAACTCTCTCACAGTTGTCCACCCACATCACAACTCTCTCACAGCTGTCCACCCACATCACAACTCTCTCACAGCTGTCCACCCACATCACAACTCTCTCACAGCTGTCCACTCCCATCACAACTCTCTCACAGCTGTCCACCCACATCACAACTCTCTCACAGCTATCCTCTCACATCACAACTCTCTCACAGCTGTCTACCCACATCACAGCTCACTCACAGCTGTCCACCAAGACCACAACTCACTCACAGCTGTCCACCCACATCATAACTCACGCACAGCTGTCCACCCACATTACAACTCACACACAGCTGTCCACCCACATCATTACTCACGCACAGCTGTCCACCCACATTACAACTCACGCACAGCTGTCCACCCACATCACAACTCTCTCACAGCTGTCCACTCACATCACAACTCTCTCACAGCTGTCCATCCACATCACAACTCTCTCACAGCTGTCCACCCACATCACATGTCACTCACAGCTGTCCTCCCACATCACAAGTCACACACAGCTGTCCACCCACATCACAACTCACTCACAGCTGTCCACCCACATCACAACTCATTCACAGCTGTCCACCCACATCACAACTCACTCACAGCTGTCCACCCACATCACAACTCACTCACAGCTGTCCACCCACATCACAACTCACTCACAGCTGTCCACCCACATCACAACTCACTCACAGCTGTCCACCCACATCACAACTCACTCACAGCTGTCCACCCACAACACAACTCACTCACAGGTGTCCACCCACATCACAATTCACTCACAGCTGTCCACCCACATCACAACTCTCTCACAGCTGTTCACTTACATCACAACTCTCTCACAGCTGTCTACTCACATCACAGCTCACTCACAGCTGTCCACCAACACCACAACTCACTCACAGCTGTCTACCCACATCACAGCTCACTCACAGCTGTCCACCAACACCACAACTCACTCACAACTGTCCACCCACATCATAACTCACGCACAGCTGTCCACCCACATTACAACTCACTCACAGCTGCCTACCCACATCACAGCTCACTCACAGCTGTCCACCAACACCACAACTCACTCACAACTGTCCACCCACATCATAACTCACGCACAGCTGTCCACCCACATTACAACTCACGCACAGCTGTCCACCCACATCATAACTCACGCACAGCTGTCCACCCACATTACAAATCACGCACAGCTGTCCACCCACATCATAACTCACGCACAGCTGTCCACCCACATTACAACTCACGCACAGCTTTCCACCCACATCACAACTCTCTCACAGCTGTCCACTCACATCACAACTCTCTCACAGCTGTCCATCCACATCATAACTCTCTCACAGCTGTCCACCCACATCACAACTCTCTCACAGCTGTCCACTCACATCACAACATCACAACTCTCTCGCAGCTGTCTACCCACATCACAGCTCACTCACAGCTGTCCACCAACACCACAACTCACTCACAGCTGTCCACCCACATCATAACTCACGCACAGCTGTCCACCCACATTACAACTCACGCACAGCTGTCCACCCACATCACAACTCACTCACAGGTGTCCACCCACATCACAACTCACTCACAGCTGTCCACCCACATCACAACTCACTCACAGCTGTCCACCCACATCACAACTCACTCACAGCCGTCCACCCACATCACAACTCTCTCACAGTTGTCCACCCACATCACAACTCTCTCACAGCTGTCCACCCACATCACAACTCTCTCAAAGCTGTCCACCCACATCACAACTCTCTCACAGCTGTCCACTCCCATCACAACTCTCTCACAGCTGTCCACCCACATCACAACTCTCTCACAGCTATCCTCTCACATCACAACTCTCTCACAGCTGTCTACCCACATCACAGCTCACTCACAGCTGTCCACCAAGACCACAACTCACTCACAGCTGTCCACCCACATCATAACTCACGCACAGCTGTCCACCCACATTACAACTCACACACAGCTGTCCACCCACATCATTACTCACGCACAGCTGTCCACCCACATTACAACTCACGCACAGCTGTCCACCCACATCACAACTCTCTCACAGCTGTCCACTCACATCACAACTCTCTCACAGCTGTCCATCCACATCACAACTCTCTCACAGCTGTCCACCCACATCACATGTCACTCACAGCTGTCCTCCCACATCACAAGTCACACACAGCTGTCCACCCACATCACAACTCACTCACAGCTGTCCACCCACATCACAACTCATTCACAGCTGTCCACCCACATCACAACTCACTCACAGCTGTCCACCCACATCACAACTCACTCACAGCTGTCCACCCACATCACAACTCACTCACAGCTGTCCACCCACATCACAACTCACTCACAGCTGTCCACCCACATCACAACTCACTCACAGCTGTCCACCCACAACACAACTCACTCACAGGTGTCCACCCACATCACAATTCACTCACAGCTGTCCACCCACATCACAACTCACTCACAGCTGTCCACCCACATCACAACTCACTCACAGCTGTCCACCCACACTACATATCACCGACAGCTGTCCACCCACATCACAACTCACTCACAGCTGTCCACCCACATCACAACTCTCTCACAACTGTCCACTCACATCACAACTCTCTCA
Organism: Procambarus clarkii; assembly: GCF_040958095.1. Classification (NCBI taxonomy): domain Eukaryota; kingdom Metazoa; phylum Arthropoda; class Malacostraca; order Decapoda; family Cambaridae; genus Procambarus; species Procambarus clarkii. Next base: position 5,537,800 of record NC_091190.1, on the reverse strand, counting down.
CAGCTGTCTACCCACATCACAGCTCACTCACAGCTGTCCACCAGCACCACAATTCACTCACAGCTGTCCACCCACATCACAACTCACTCACAGCTGTCCACCCACATCACAACTCTCTCACAGCTGTCCACTCACATCACAACTCTCTCACAACTGTCTACCCACATCACAGCTCACTCACAGCTGTCCACCAACACCACAACTCATTCACAGCTGTCCACCCACATCATAACTCACGCACAGGTGTCCACCCACATTACAACTCACGCACAGCTGTCCACCCACATCATAACTCACGCACAGCTGTCCACCCACATTACAACTCACGCACAGCTGTCCACCCACATCATAACTCACGCACAGCTGTCCACCCACATTACAACTCACGCACAGCTGTCCACCCACATCACAACTCTCTCACAGCTGTCCACTCACATCACAACTCTCTCACAGCTTTTCATTCACATCACAACTCTCTCACAGCTGTCCACCCACATCACAACTCACTGACAGGTGTCCACCCAAATCACAACTCACTCACAGCTGTCCCCCCACATCACAACTCACTCACAGCTGTCCACCCACATCACAACTCACTCACAGCTGTCCACCCACATCACAACTCATTCACGGCTGTCCACCCACATCACAATTCACTCACAACTGTCCACCACACATCACAACTCCCTCAGAGCTGTCCACCCACATCACAACTCACTCACAGCTGTCCACCCACATCACAACTCACTCACAGCTGTCCACCCACACTACACCTCACTCACAGCTGTCCACCCACATCACAACTCACTCACAGCTGTCCACCAACATCACAACTCACTCACAGCTGTCCACCCACATCACAACTCTCTCACAGCTGTCCACTCACATCACAACTCTCTCACAGCTGTCTACCCACATCACAGCTCACTCACAGCTGTCCACCAACACCACAACTCACTCACAACTGTCCACCCACATCATAACTCACGCACAGCTGTCCACCCACATTACAACTCACGCACAGCTGTCCACCCACATCATAACTCACGCACAGCTGTCCACCCATATTACAAATCACGCACAGCTGTCCACCCACATCATAACTCACGCACAGCTGTCCACCCACATTACAACTCACGCACAGCTTTCCACCCACATCACAACTCTCTCACAGCTGTCCACTCACATCACAACTCTCTCACAGCTGTCCATCCTCATCACAACTCTCTCACAGCTGTCCACCCACATCACAACTCTCTCACAGCTGTCCACTCACATCACAACATCACAACTCTCTCGCAGCTGTCTACCTACTTCACAGCTCACTCACAGCTGTCCACCAACACCACAACTCACTCACAGCTGTCCACCCACATCATAACTCACGCACAGCTGTCCACCCACATTACAACTCACGCACAGCTGTCCACCCACATCATAACTCACGCACAGCTGTCCACCCACATTACAACTCACGCACAGCTGTCCACCCACATCACAACTATCTCACAGCTGTCCACTCACATCACAACTCTCTCACAGCTGTCCATCCACATCACAACTCTCTCACAGCTGTCCACCCACATCACATGTCACTCACAGCTGTCCTCCCACATCACAAGTCACACACAGCTGTCCACCCACATCACAACTCACTCACAGCTGTCCACCCACATCACAACTCACTCACAGCTGTCCACCCACATCACAACTCACTCACAGCTGTCCACCCACATCACAACTCTCTTACAGTTGTCCACCCACATCACAACTCTCTCACAGCTGTCCACCCACATCACAACTCTCTCACAGCTGTCCACCCACATCACAACTCTCTCACAGCTGTCCACCCACATCACAACTCTCTCACAGCTGTCCACTCCCATCACAACTCTCTCACAGCTGTCCACCCACATCACAACTCTCTCACATCTATCCTCTCACATCACAACTCTCTCACAGCTGTCTACCCACATCACAGCTCACTCACAGCTGTCCACCAACACCACAACTCACTCACAGCTGTCCACCCACATCATAACTCTCTCACAGCTGTCCACTCACATCACAACTCTCTCACAGCTGTCCATCCACATCACAACTCTCTCACAGCTGTCCACCCACATCACATGTCACTCACAGCTGTCCTCCCACATCACAAGTCACACACAGCTGTTCACCCACATCACAACTCACTCACAGCTGTCCACCCACATAACAACTCACTCACAGCTGTCCACCCACATCACAACTCACTCACAGCTGTCCAACCACATCACAACTCACTCACAGCTGTCCACCCACATCACAACTCACTCACAGCTGTCCACCCACATCACAACTCACTCACAGCTGTCCACCCACATCACAACTCACTCACAGCTGTCCACCCACATCACAACTCACTCACAGCTGTCCACCCACATCACAATTCACTCACAGCTGTCCACCCACATCACAACTCACTCACAGCTGTCCACCCACATCACAACTCACTCACAGCTGTCCACCCACACTACATATCACCGACAGCTGTCCACCCACATCACAACTCACTCACAGCTGTCCACCCACATCACAACTCTCTCACAGCTGTCCACTCACATCACAACTCTCTCACAGCTGTCTACCCACATCACAGCTCACTCACAGCTGTCCACCAACACCACAACTCACTCACAGCTGTCCACCCACATCACAACTCACTCACAGCTGTCCACCCACATCACAACTCTCTCACAGCTGTTCACTCACATCACAACTCTCTCACAGCTGTCTACCCACATCACAGCTCACTCACAGCTGTCCACCAACACCACAACTCACTCACAGCTGTCCACCCACATCATAACTCACGCACAGCTGTCCACCCACATTACAACTCACGCACAGCTGTCCACCCACATCATAACTCACGCACAGCTGTCCACCCACATTACAACTCACGCACAGCTGTCCACCCACATCATAACTCACGCACAGCTGTCCACCCACATTACAACTCACGCACAGCTGTCCACCCACATCACAACTCTCTCACAGCTGTCCACTCACATCACAACTCTCTCACAGCTTTTCATCCACATCACAACTCTCTCACAGCTGTCCACCCACATCACAACTCACTGACAGGTGTCCACCCACATCACAACTCACTCACAGCTGTCCCCCCACATCACAACTCACTCACAGCTGTCCACCCACATCCCAACTCACTCACAGCTGTCCACCCACATCACAACTTATTCACGGCTGTCCACCCACATCACAATTCACTCACAGCTGTCCACCACACATCACAACTCACTCACAGCTGTCCACCCACATCACAACTCACTCACAGCTGTCCACCCACATCACAACTCACTCACAGCTGTCCACCCACACTACATCTCACTCACAGCTGTCCACGCACATCACAACTCACTCACAGCTGTCCACCCACATCACAACTCACTCACATCTGTCCACCCACATCACAACTCTCTCACAGCTGTCCACTCACATCACAACTCTCTCACAGCTGTCTACCCACATCACAGCTCACTCACAGCTGTCCACCAACACCACAACTCACTCACAGCTGTCCACCTACATCATAACTCACGCACAGCTGTCCACCCACATTACAACTCACGCACAGCTGTCCACCCACATCATAACTCACGCACAGCTGTCCACCCACATTACAACTCACGCACAGCTTTCCACCCACATCACAACTCTCTCACAGCTGTCCACCCACATCACAACTTACTCACAGGTGTCCACCCACATCACAACTCACTCACAGCTGTCCACCCACATCACAACTCACTCACAGCTGTCCACCCACATCACAACTCACTCACAGTTGTCCACCCACATCACAATTCACTCACAGCTGTCCACCCACATCACAACTCACTCACAGCGGTCCACCCATATCACAACTCACTCACTGCTGTCCACCCACATCACAACTCACTCACAGCTGTCCACCCACATCACAACTCACTCACAGCTGTCCACCGACATCACAACTCATTCACAGCTGTCCACCCACATCACAACTCATTCACAGCTGTCCACCCACATCACAATTCACTCACAGCTGTCCACCCACATCACAATTCACTCACAGCTGTCCACCCGCACTACATCTCACTCACAGCTGTCCACCCACATCACAACTCACTCACAGCTGTCCACCCACATCACAACTCACTCATAGCTGTCCACCCACATCACAACTCACTCACAGCTGTCCACCCACATCACAACTCACTCACAGCTGTCCATCCACATCACAACTCACTCACAGCTGTCCACCCACACTGCATCTCTCTCACAGCTGTCCACCCACATCACAACTCACTCACAGCTGTCCACCCGTCTCCTTCCTAACTCCCCCCTCCCCCATCCCCCCCGCTGTCTTTCGCCGGGTGAACTCCTCGCGGGGTCAAGACGACCAGCTCGCCAAACCTGTTAGCTCGTCCCACATCTGGTTAGTTGTACCTACACTTGCTGTAGGCTATATATGTTTTCACACACCCGTGAGGCTGTCTCTACACCCTACTGTTTTGTCACACACCTATGATGCTGTCTCTACACCCTACTTTGTAGTCACCCACACCTGTAATGCTGTCTCTAAACCGTACTGTGTTGTCACCCACACCTATGATGCTGTCTCTAAACCCTACTGTGTTGTCACCCACACCTGTGATGCTGTCTCTAAACCCTACTGTGTGGTCACCCACACCTGTAATGCTGTCTCTACACCCTACTGTGTTGTCTCTCACACCTGTGATGCTGTCTCTACACCCTACTGTGTTGTCACCCACACCTGTGATGCTGTCTCTACACCCTTCTATGTTGTCACCCACACCTGTGATGCTGTCTCTACACCATTCTATGTTGTCACCCACACCTAAGATGCTGTCTCTACACTCTACTGTGTTGTCACCCACACCTGTGATGCTGTCTCTACACCCAACTGTGTTGTCACACACACCTGTAATGTTGTCTCTACCCTCTACTGTGTTGTCATCAACACATGTGATGCTGTCTATACATCCTTCTATGTTGTCACCTACACCTGTGATGCTGTCTCTACACCCTACTGTGTTGTCACCCACACCTGTGATGCTGTCTCTACACTCTACTGTGTCATCACCCACACCTGTAATGCTGTCTCTACACTCTACTGTGTTGTCACCCACACCAGTGAAGCTGTCTCTACACCGTACTGTGTTGTCACCCACACACCTGTGATGCTGTCTCTACACCCTCCTATGTTGTCAACCACACCTGTGATGCTGTCTCTACACACTAATGTGTTGTCACCCACACCTGTGATGCTGTCTCTACACCCTACTGTGTTGTCACCCACACCTGTGATGCTGTCTCTACACCCTACTGTGTTGTCACCCACACCTGTGATGCTGTCTCTACACCCATGTGTGTTGTCACCCACACCTGTGATGCTGTCTCTACACTCTACTGTGTTGTCACCCACACCTGTGATGCTGTCTCTACACCCTTCTATGTTGCCACCCACACCTGTGATGCTGTCTCTACACAATACTGTGTTGTCACCCACACCTGTTATGTTGTCTCTACACTCTACTGTGTTGTCACCCACACCTGTGATGCTGTCTCTACACCCTACTGTGTTGTCACCTACACATGTAATGTTGTCTCTACACCCTTCTATGTTGTCACCCACACCTGTTATGTTGTCTCTACACTCCACTGTGTTGTCACCCACACCTGTTATGCTGTCTCTACACCCTTCCATGTTGTCACTCACACCTGTGATGCTGTCTCTACACTCAAGTGTGTTGTCACCCACATCTGTGATGTTGTCTCTACACTCTACTGGGTTGTGTCTCACACGTGTGATGCTGTCTCTTAACTCTACAGTGTAGCACCCACACCTGTGATGCTGTCTCTACACCCAACTGTGTTGTCACCCACACCTGTGATGCTGTCTCTACACCCTACTGTGTTGTCACCTACACATGTGATGTTGTCTCTACACCCTACTAGTAGTACTGATGACACGCCACAGGTGATTTTTTTTCTGGGGAAAAAATCCCCTGTGTGAGCCATGGCTTTCAGGTCCAAAGGGGAAAAAGTTACCTGTGGGAGCCAGGGTTTTTAGGTCCAATATCCCGCGAGTGAGTCAGGGTTTTCAGGCAAATTTTGTTAGTCACAGATTTTAGAAGTTGTTAAAAGTTCTTATGACGAAAATAATTTCCGAGACTTTAGAAGTTTGTTAAAAGTTCTTATGATGAAAATAATTTCCGAGACTTTAGAAGTTTGTTAAAAGTTCTTATGATGAAATAATGTCTTACGAGTTTTGTTAAGAGTTCTTATGGGATTCTTACTTAGAAACTAGTATATTGCTATATATCTGAATCATTTCACGGCCTTCCCCCGCTTCTCCCGCTCATACCTCACACCCCCTCCCTCCCCCCCTTACCTCACAATCTGTGGCCCACCTGTGTTTACTTTAGACCGTCAGCCAGACGCCGCATGCAGGTTACCTCTTATCTTATCTTATCTTCTCCATAATATCTGGACCGTCCCTCCACCCTCTCTCTCTCTCCCCTCTTCATATTATTCTCTCTTCCTATTTTCTGACATCGTAATGTTTTGTTCCTTTTTTCATTAACCAGTCAGTTTTACACAAATCAACCGATGCATCTCAATGTAACCTTTATTACTGAAACTGCCTACGAGACTATCTAAGCTGGCACCAGCTACCTGCCCCCCACCCCCCGGGCTATCTGCCCGAGGCAATCATCACCTGATTACCTGCCCTGACATCTACCAGTCATTGTCAGCGTTCGCCACCGTAATAATTTATATATATATACATTAGGCGTTAATAAAACATATTTATTTATTTATAATTTATTTAGTCATCTAATTTTTAGTTTACACAATTTATAATAAACGACTCATTTAGCCCGAAGTTCTAAGAAGCTCACTGCTCAATCCGCTTGTATAATATCCGTCCTATTCACTCCTCATATCTGTAAATAAAGAATAACAGTTTCAGATAGCGTTTACACATGTACAATATTTATCAGACACATAAAACCTCGAAACAAATGTACTCACCATTTTCCGTTAGATAATTTTGTTATAGCCTCATTCAGCCAGTCGTCTCCAAGCACATTTTCCAACAAATATCGCTCTTATCATAACACAGCGTTTCATAGCAGCTCGGCATATTTTTAAATAAAGCATAAGATAGCCTCATTACGTTCCTATCATTCTGCATATAATCTCCGTAAGTAAAACTAGTTTCAAATAGCTTTAATGCAGTTTTTAGATCCTTGTTTGAAAGATGGTAACAGAAAAACATCGCATATAGCCCGCATACGTATGTATTTAAACTCTGAAGTCGCTCTGTAAACGTGTATACATGACAGTCTTTATAATAATTTAAACACTCCGAAATGTAGGGCGAATACACATTTATTCCATATGAATCTAGTATAACTATTTTCCGTTTAGATTTATATACAGCAATCCAGTGACCCATTACTTCCTTAGAGTCTCTTCCTAAGTTATTTATTATAAACATAATCGGCCTATCCGGTATTTGCTTCATTATTCTATATATATCCGTCGCTAAATAGCATCCAATATATTTAGCTTTACTACCCTTCATATTGTTCAATGCCGTATTAATTTGTTTGCAGTTCATGCTCTTGTATCACACACAACTTGCCTATCGGAATAAATTCTCAATACTCCCGTTGTATTTCCGAAAATAATAACTTTATTTGATTTCACTGGAACAGCAAATTCTAATGTAATTCTCAGGTTTCCCAAAGCCTCTATAGGAAGGGTATCTCTCAATTCCTCAGGCGTTAGTCTAAATGCCAGTAACGTTCTTCCTTTTATAAATGAATTATATGTCAAGGTATTACAAGCGTTAAAGCCTACTGTATTTTGAGTCTCGTAGTATAGTTTCGAACATTTATTCGGGAACTTGCAAGTTATATTAAATAAGTTTGTCCCATCACGTGTAATATATACATTAGATAAATCGCAGTGATCGAAATAAAGTGGATTAAGTGTATACGCTCCGAATATTGCTTCCATATTCGTCATCATAATAAATAATTTATCTGGGATAATGCTCCCCCATGGCTGGTCAATACTTTATCTCTGCTGCCCATTACCAAGAATGAACGTCTTGTGGAGTGTCTTATCAAATGTATATGTAACTGGCGTATTTTGTTCAGCCAGAGCTCTATTAATAGCCTCCAATCCAGATGCGAATGGAGTTATCCGATCAATCCACATTCTAGCTAGTTTTATATTAAACTTGTATCCAGATTCAATACTGTTTATAACCCACGGATCACTGTTAAGTTCTAATCTCAAACGAATATCAATTCCATCCAAAAGATATTCGCTCAAAGTTGTAATGTCCAATAGCAGTTTAAAGCAACAATTTTCTCCCTCAGTTTTTAACTTTACAAATCTAGATTTAAGGTCTTCTAAGGCATTCTTAAAATAATCTGCATCATATTTTTCAGGAAAAACATCATTATAGAAATACGTTAGTTCTTTAAATCTTTCAGCTTTACATTCAGAAAGCGTTGTCATTAGCTTTACATATGATAAATATGAAAATAGTGAATTAGTTTCCACCACTTGCTCATTTAAATAAACAGTTACAGCTTTAAACATTGTCTGGGACAAGCCATTGACTATTGATGCATTTTTAATATCCGCTAAAGCCGTAATTCCGTCAGGTCCCGTTAATTCAACCATCAGTTCTAGCGTCAAGCTCGAAAGATCAATAAATTGTCCCTTAACTCCTGGGATACGGAATTCAATATAAGAATCTTTAAATTTATTGTTAATACTTGAATTCACAGGTAAAATATCCTGTGTCTGTCTTGAAAATATCGTACTTTCAACCATTCTATGCGGATTAACTTTAGGAAAGCCATCACTTATAGCAGCTGTATAACTTTCTAAAGGAACTTGCAATGCTGCACTAGGAGCATTTACACTCATCATGTCTGCGTCTAGCATACAACTAGTACTGTTTTATGAAAACACGTCTTTATATCTATCCATTTTCTTTATATAGGCAGGTCTTTTCGTTATTCGGCCACCTGCTATCAATTTAGGACCTATACTTTTCAATGTTTCCATACCGCGTTTTCTAATTGAATCTTTCAAAGTACCTTGGCCTGCATTTATATCCTGCAAAACATTCTGTCCCATTGTCAATGCTGCTGGCATGATAGTTTTTAATAGGAAAGGTGTTGCTCTACGAGCTAGACCAGTTAAGAAACTTAATATTCCACCTCCTCTTAAATGTCTTCTATCAAAAACAGTAATATCGCCCAGTGCTCCACCTCTCTTCCCTCGAGGAGCGATAAATCGCCCTACCTCGTCAACAGACAGCTGTACAAACCCGACCCTCATGTTTAAACTTGCCAGGAGAGAATGATAAACTCCCTTTACTCCTACCATTATATATCAACGGGTTTAATATGTAATACTGCAATCGTACATCCATCCTTTTCAAAATATACAGGCTCCCCATCTTGATCTGTTAATTTAATACTGATGCCGTCAATATTAGTCGTATTTAAAGGTTTATATAATTTCCTGTGTGTTACATTACTTTGAAACGAAACAACATCCAAGATATTTGCAATCTGATTACCAAACACGGTGGGCTGCACCTTATCACAATATACACACAAGAAATCTATACGGCCTCCCGACCTAGGATGATAATAGCATGTATCTTGTACAGTTAACCTGTTATTAGGTAGTTTATTCATAATAAAAATATCATAGGCTTTACCTACTTCAGCTCCAATAACTTTACATATATTTCGACCGAAAGATAAAGAAATTCGAACAACTAATTTTCCATCCTTTGTAATAAATAATTTTAACAACTTCTCACTAAATGCTGCATTAAACTTAATTCGATTAATACTCGAATCATATTTCATATAAACGTCCCCATGGTCTGGGAAATTATAATTAAGTAGGGATCCTATAAAACTCAAAGAACTTTTTGAAAATATAGTTGAAATTTCTCTATTTAAAATAGTCGTTAGCTCTATGCAATTATCACTGGCTCAAATATCCGGACTTTAAAGTGAAAGATGTATTCACCGTGCTCAAATCAGATAAATTTTTATTAGACACTAGAAGTTGAACTGAAATAAAACTTTCCAGGTCATTCCTCTTAACAGCAAAATAAGATGGAGGCAGGAATATATTCTTCAGGCACACTTCATAAGCTTTATTCGGGTCTAAAGGCAGCTGATTATGTAATCTATTTTCAAAAGCATTGGGAGTATATTTACATCAGTATCAGAGTTACTCGCTGCATATATAACGTAACTATCCATCCTGTAGACTAATAGTAAATGATAAAAATAAACAGAAACTCACCTTAATATGGTATCCAGGTAGACTCTCCTTCATCTCCAGCCTTGATCTTCCTCTTCAAACCCGGAGGAGAAAACACTTGATTTTTCGCATCTACATTTCTAAATAAATTCTTAGGTGTAGAGGTCAAAGAAAAAAACAACTTGGCTATGGGCACTTTATCTTCTGGGAATAACAATTTCGGAGTGCACATTCTGCCTATAACGTCATCTACAATATTGAGCCCAGTAACTGGTGATGTAATGTTCTCTTCCTCATCCCACTTTACAAGTCCGGTTGTATTAAAATAATTTAACAGGGAGACTGCAAAATCATAATCCTTAAGCTTTAATCTTAAGTCTATCAAGTGTTGTATAACAGGATTTGTTCTCACTGTCGTCGTAGGCTTCTCAACACTTACTGCCGTAGGCTTCTGTTGATCAATAGCTTTTCGTGGTACAAGATAGAATTCTTTCATTATTCCTCATTAAATAGCCTTGAAATAAAATTTATAGCTATGGGAAGTAAAATGCCCAATAAATTACCTCCTCTTTTACTCGTTAATATGTCTATCTTGAGTGAAATAGCCTTCTTCTTACAGGCTAATGTATGTAGTAGAGCTCTATATTTAGAAAGTCTCTTTAAAATAGGCTTCCCAACTTCAATTTTATTTTTTAAGAAATTATTAAATATTTCAGATATGCAAATTATATGTTTCTTTTTAAGAGTCTTAATTAACTTTTTCCTAGAATTATAACCTAATTTAGCTAATAGTTCGATAAATCCACGATACTTGCTAACTAAGGGCTGCTTCTTCATAGTTTCTTCACGTCATCTGAATTCACCCACTGATCAAATGAACTGTCGTAACCGACGTATCTAACTTTATATAAAGTAGTATTACCAACTTTACGTTTACTTATAATTCTCTCAATTTCAAATGTATCTGACAAGTAGGTGGGAGTCAACTCCTCTCTATAAAATCCGCCTTCTATAAGTCTATTATTTAAGTCCTTTAGATAATATAAAGGCACAGGTTGTTTAGTATCAATTTGAGCAATAGTAAATATTTTCTTAGTGTTCTGTTGATGAAAACCTCTTTTGAACTTTGAAATACGATTAGATAAGGCAAGCCGTACTGTATCTCCCAAAGACAGATGATTACTGATGCGTGACTTAGTCTGCTGCTCTCCTTTATACATGAGCTTAAACTGCCTAGTCACATCTTGAGGCGAAGATAAAACATGTACATCAATAGGTATTTTCCCCTTTAATCCTCTATGTGGTGTTCTATTATACGTTTTAACCATATCAGGTAAAACATTTATATAGGTTAAGGTGTTATAAGCCGTTAAATATTTATATATCTTAGTTTTCAATGTTCTTATAAATCTCTCTGCAATGCTGGCTTTAGCTTCCTGAGAAAATACACTGTACAGTTCAATGTTTTTACTGTCTAACAATCGTTTCATATATTTACTATAGAATTCACCGCCCTTATCAGTGTTAAGCTTCCTTACACCTTTTGATGAAGGTAAATCCAGAATAGCTTTCATGGCTTCACTTACACTCTGACCTGATTTAATGGATAGTGGAACTACATGTGCAAACCTTGACAATATATCAACACAAACTAATAAATATTTAATATCATTGTTGTGCTTAGCTAACAATGTCATATCAGTCAAGTCACTGGTAAAGAAAGCTTTAGGTCTAGGTGCTAAGATACGTCTTCGTTTAAATTTACGTTTTTTTAATAGATGTAAGGTATATGCATTAGACGTTTTTAAATAGTCTTTCACATCTTTTATAGTTAATTCAGGGATTGTTTTCTTTGCAGCCTTATACAATTTTAAAACGCCGCCAAACCCACCTATGGACTTGGGGTCATTGTATATCTTATTAAGAGTTTGTGTAATGATCACCATTGATACACTATTTCATATGGGGGTTCATTTACAATATTTCCCCTAAATATTATGGATTCAGGTGTTTTAACGCCCAAGTCAACAAGTAAATACCCATACTGTCGAGAAATCACTTTCTTATATATATCTAAAAATTTCTTGGCATCTTGTTTTCCGAATATTTGTCTGCCTAATGTTTCTATCTGGGACAAGTCTCTTGATTTAAGCAGAATAAAATGAGAAGCATTTAAACTTATAGATCTAGAAAATTTCCCACTGAAAAATATATTTTGGGTTATAAAAATAACAGAGATGTTCTCATGCCGTCCCTTAGTAAATATATCACTTACTATTTTAGAGTTTGTAGATTCAATGTACGTCATCATTAACAACTAATATATGAGATGTGTCCTCTGGATCACGATCGTCTAAAGGGTTTACAATTTCAGAGTAAAAAGATATCTTAAGTTTAATGAGTGGATTAGTTCTCAACTCTTTATACCCGCTTCCACAGATAATTATTTTTGCAAAGTTCTGCTGATATTTCTTTATCATTTTAGCACATAAATAGCTCTTCCCACCATTTGAAAAACCAGCAATAATAATTCTTGACGGTTCACTAAATATATTTAACTGGGTTTCAGTAATAACTTTTTTCTGCCCTTCCATGTTGCTAGGATTCAATAGACTAACTACAAATATATAATGAAAGGAGTATTTAAACGAAATCTACATTCGAGTTTTTATTTTAAACATAGCCAATAAATCATAGTCATAACATATACATTTGAACATATCCAATACAGTAATAAAATCATAGAATATACAATATCAAAAATATCATAGACATTAAATCATAGTCATAACATAGCAATTTGAACATATCCAATACAGTAAGAAAATCATAGAATATACAATATCAAAATATCATAGACATTAAATCATAGTCATAACATAGCCATTTGAACATATCCAATACAGTAATAAAATCATAGAATATACAATATTATAGACATTTGAATATAGTCATTTCATATCAAATACAGTAACAAATCATAGAATATACAATATTATAGACATTTGAATATAGTCATTTCATATCAAATACAGTAACAAATCATAGAATATACAATATCAAAAATATCAGTCAATAGAATATAGTTATAAATAATACATAGACAATACAGTAACATAGACTTAGTTGTTGTTAGGGAATAATTGCTGAGCGACTCTATCCCGCTTTTCCCAAAGATTAAAAATGGGGAACAATTGACGTCTTGGTTGGGGATTATCTACAATTACTGGATCCTCTACCTGCACCTCTTCCTGCACCTGCACCTCTTCCTCTACCTGTACCTCTTCCTGTACCTCACGCTCTGGAATGTCTGGGTGACCATAAGCTAATGACTCTGTGGGACTAATGAGGTACCTCTTGTCATCAAAAGCTAACAGACCGCGCTTAGTTGTTCTACACGTGCATATCTGTCCGTTAACATTACGAATGGATCGGGATACAAAATTAAAAGTTGTATTTGTCTCTAATGTGTTCTGAAAAGATGCATGTGTTATTTTCTTTTGTTGGTGATAAGGAATCCCTTTACATTTACATAAATGTTCTTTATCAAGGGTTAGGAGAGAATATGTTTTAGGCTTGAGTGCAATTAATTCAGTTATAATTTTCTGCTTTACTTCTGACTTGAGGAGTCCTAGTTCATCTTTGCGAGTAGCAGAATACATAGGACGATCTTTGTCGAAATTACTGAAATCCATATAATCTACTAGAGGAGCTTTTGTCATTTCTTGGAAAGCATCTTTACAGGTCAGAGTAAATATGAATGAGTCTGTATCCGTATAAATTAGTCTAGCTCTCTCCCCATAATGGGCTTTAACTACATTATACCAGAACTCGTATAAACGTCTCTTGGCTATCTGCAAGATCTGATATCCCCTGTAAGAAGGAGTGGTGACTTTAAGGATGTCTTTCATTACTGTACAGAGAACCCTATCTGGACCTAAAGAGACAGCTCGTTTATACAAAGGGTTTCTTGCATGAGTTAAGAATGAATGTTTTGTCGTTACTAGATGGTGAGTATTAGCATATCTAGATATATTTGTCATTGATTTCCCGTACAGACTATTACTTATGAGTTTAAAGGCTTTTTCTTTAACTTTACAGGTGGTATTGGCTCGTTCTCGAATGTTGGTTGAAATAAAATCTTTTAAATAGGGAGCCTGTTTAAATTCATAGATTGTTTTTACTCGTTCAACTTCTAGCCCTAGTTTTAATAGCAATTGCAGGAAATCAAGGCTCACTAAGTAGTTGTTTTGGGGCAAGTGGGATGCAATTAATTTAGTATTTTTAGGTGGGAGCTTAGGTTTTTCATCGTTAAGGGTTTTCTTACTGTACTCTGACAAAAACTCCTCAGTTATATTAGTATTAGACAGTACAAGGGGCAGATCATCAGTATACCTAGCTACCTCGGGAGATACATGTTTTGTATCACATAAAATCCAATATCCTTTGTCTTGATCACAGGGGATATGTTGCAACCCTTGCCGTAATAAGGTATCCCGCTCAAGGTCAGTTAATTGTCTAATCCCTCCCTGGGGAAGTAACTCAGCCATGCACGTTGCATATAGGCTGTTGAAGTCGAGGTACAAAATGTGAGTATCATCATCAGAGCTAGGGTTAGATGTAGTGTGCTCGTTAACAGCCTGTGTAAATTTTCTTATGGAAGATGTGAGCCTCCCTCTAAGATTCCTTCTCAACAAATCATATACATTCTGATCGTACACATAGTCAAGTACAACTTTTGATTCAAATAAGAACGCGTCCCAAGCGTAACTAGGAAGTGATACATAGAAAACAATATCTAGTTCATAAATTTCTTTCAATGATGTGCGCCAAAGTGTAAATATATCAACTAGCATTCCTACTTCAACTTTTAAATATAGCATGAGGTAATCCTTGATGTTCGTACAGTTCCCTAAATTAAATACTTTAAGAGCATTGTTATAATCTTCTTCTGACAGTGGAGCGTCATGTAAAACATTGTAAAACTTATGTCGCGACGGGAGCTGAGGTTCGTCTAAGACGTCCATGGAAGAAATATAATCATAACATAGGCTTTGTTTACCTTTAATTAACAGAGCTTTAGCCTCATCGGATACGCCATTTAGTATGTGTTCAATATACTTGGTGGGTTTCTTACTGGCAACGTGCTCGCTCGCTAAGGTTCCTAATGACCCATTAAGGAGAGCTAGGCTATCTAGGAATTTAAGTTCACCTATGATGACTTGCATAAATTTCAATCCTTCCTTGGTTAGAATTTCTACATCGCGGTGAGGATTTTTGGGCAGTTCTTTAAGTATAATTCCAAGATCATAGGCAGCATTATGGGAAAATGTGGTCAAGTATCTACGAGCATTTTTACATTGTAAATTGCAACGAGCACAATAAGCACCTAAGTAATTATTTTCCTGAATAGCATGATTATGATGTCTATGTTTATCTTTCTTATTCTTGCAAGTTTGATGACACAATTGACACGTATTTTGTCTTTGAAACATTCTTTCCTGTTCTCTAGACAAGTTCTTAGGGAAGTTGGGGAGCTGAGCATGAATAGCTTTCCATGAGGCTTCTAGCTTTGTAATAAAATGATTAACCGCGTCTGGACCTACGTAAGAATACGTTTCTACGACATTGAATTCCCTGTCTAAAATCATGTAGGCATAAGCAATTGCTTTATGCTTACATTCCACCATGCCTCTAGGATTTTGACGGTCTAAACAACATTCAAAATCGTAATAGGCGGTGTGAGTTGGGCTATAGGTCCTACCGTAATTTTTAAAAATTATTTTCTCATTAGGATTATAGAACGAAAATACTTGGGATATAGTGCATGACTCTTCGTGAGCCTGAATTTCATCTAAGGGGGCATGCAAAAGGCAAATTTTGCAGAATTTATGAGTGTTAGGAATTCTACCGTGGTTATGGTTAATACTCTTTACAAATTTATCAAAGTCCATGATCAGACAGAGATGCTTGCCTTCTAATAACAACAAAGGAACTTTATCGGCATACTTTTCTTGGCTTTTCCTAGCTAAACTAAGATAGTATCTGTTACTTTCATGAGTTACTGTATAAATATAAATAGAAATTTTGTTAAGCTTCTCTATTTTCTTAAGATTATCAAATGATACGGGGAATCTGATTTCATCTGCCCATACTACGAATCTTCTACACCATCGAAGGCTTTTGTAATGTCGTCTAACGTTATTCATAGTCCTGCCCAATGCTAAGTTTTTATACGCCGCAATGCACTGTAACAAACACTCATCTCCTTCACTTTCAGGATTAAATACTGATTCTTTACCCTTTAATTTTGCAGGATATGGTATATATGATCCAAGGTGCATAGGGTGGCGAATATATGAAAAATTAATGGCAAAGCCTGACATGGAATGAATTCCTACACTTGAGGATTGGACATTTTTTATGCATTCGTCAATTTTAGCAGACATTTCATCAACCCATGAATTTACGAGAACTTCCACCTCTTCCTGTGTAACAGTCTGAGTTTCGCCTCTAATTGAAAATACTTCGTCTAATATTTCATATTGATCGTCGGCGTGATTAAGTTTTTGCAAAATTAGGCTTACGTCAGGGTAAATGTGAAATGAGGAAGGGAATTCTTCCTGTATTTGTCTGAACTGATTGTCTATATATTCTATAAAAAATTCCCTATACCTATTTATATATACGCTGGGGTCAGCGTCTAAATGACCGGGAATGGAGAATGAATGTCTCGAGAATGATCCTTCGAAATGGCGTATGACTTCTAACACTCGTGGAAAAACGTTATCTAAGTTAAGTACCTCTGGGGAATCCGGAGCATTGACTTCTTCATCTGATATGTCATGAACAGGGGGTTGATTGTCTTCTTCATCTGAGGATGCCTGCAGGTTGCCGTCTGGTGCATCTTCTTCTAGCTCCTGGGAAAGCTGGGGTTGACTGTGTACGGGTGTGCTCCACTCAGAGGGTTGGGTTGAATCCAGGGGCGATTCTGTAATATAATATTAGCAATGAATAAACGTTAAGAGGAAAGCAAATTTGAAAACATTAAGAGGATTTGAAAACCTTAATAGGAAAACAATGTTTGTAACTTTAAGAGGAAAATATCGTCTAAATAAGAGGATTTATTATGAGGAAAAACAAAAAGTCTAAATAAGAGGAAAAACTGAAGTACAGATAAATAATAATATTACTTACGAGCTGGGATGTTGATTCCACCAAGTATGAGATTCTCTTGATCACGAATAGGAACTCCTGTAATGGAAACATTTTTCTGTATGAGTACATATTACTTGTTTATACACTTGTTAAAATATACAATTATTAACTTTTTAAATTACGAAAATTATTGTGAAAACGCACGTTTATTTATGATGCGACGGCGTTTGGGTGGAGGTTCAATGACGTTTCTGGCTTCGGTGGGAGGTTCCTGGTTAACAGACCAACGACAGTCCGGGCAAGAAGTAGAACCATGAACTGAAATAAGAATAATAAATATAAATTGACTGTCTGTATGTATGTATGTATGTATGTGTGTTTCAGATATATATTTTCTTTGAAAGTTTATTGAATGTGCGAGAAAAGCGGTACTTACGATTTGCACAATAGAGTTGCCCACAGCTCGTACAGGTTACGTTAAAATGTCCAGGCGGTGTAGACCCGTTGCATCCTATACAGTACAGTCTGCATTCTTGAAGAGCGTTGATGGACATTTCACCTAGGCATGTTAAACATCGTGTTTGACACACATGCCTGATTTCGTTGTTGAGAGGAGACAGGCACAGGGGACACAGTGACATGATGATATGACTATGCTGGGGGAACCTTGTGAACAGGATGAAGATTGAATGTTGACTGAGAGTGTAGGCCTCTAAGACTTTGTCCTTAGGCGATCTGAGAGGGCCCCTGAATGAGCGTAATAACAATAGTGTGCCCCTGAGTGAGCGTTTGGCTGTTTTATTAATAGCGAGAATGATTGGCGAATACTGGGATTAAACTCTTTATTATACATTGTGTAAACTAAAATTAGATGACTAAATAAATTATAAATAAATAAATATGTTTTATTAACGCCTAATGTATATATATATATATATAAATTATTACGGTGGCGAACGCTGACAATGACTGGTAGATGTCAGGGCAGGTAATCAGGTGATGATTGCCTCGGGCAGATAGCCTGGGGGCGGGTAGTTGGTGCCAGCTTAGATAGTCTTGGAGGCAGTTTCAGTAATAAAGGTTACATTGAGATGCATCGGTTGATTTGTGTAAAACTGACTGGTTAATGAAAAAAAGAATAAAACATTACGATGTCAGAAAAATAGGAAGAGAGAATAATATGAAGAGAAGAGAGAGAGAGAGAGGGTGGAGGGACGGTCCAGATATTATGGAGAAGATAAGATAAGATAAGAGGTAACCTGCATGCGGCGTCTGGCTGACGGTCTAAAGTAAACACAGGTGGGCCACAGATTGTGAGGTAAGGGTGGTAGGGAGGGGGTGTGAGGTATGAGCGGGGGAAAGACAGTGAAATGATTCAGATATATAGCAATATACTTGTTTCTAAGTAAGAATCCCATAAGAACTCTTAACAAAACTCGTATGACATTATTTTCATCATAAGAACTTTAACAAACTTCTAAAGTCTCGGAAATTATTTTCATCATAAGAACTCTTAACAAACTCGTATGATATTATTTTCATTATAAGAACTTTAACAACTTCTAAAATCTGTGACTGACAAAATTTGCCTGAAAACCCTGACTCACACGCGGGATATTCCCTGGAAACACGAACCGAAACTGTCTCTATTTTCCGCTTGTTACAACTTGTAATAAAGTCGTTACATCTTGGCTTAACGTGTTTATGACGTATTAGAACGTTGTTACAACTGGCTATATTGGTTGTTATAACTGGTTAGGAGGTGTTAAAACTTGTTCGAACGTTGTACCAACATCGTAGTTTCGGTGTGTGTTTGGCGGGTTGGACCTCAAAACCCTGGCTCCCACAGGTAACTTTTTCCCCTTTGGACCTGAAAACCATGGCTCACACAGGGGATTTTTTCCCCAGAAAAAAAAATCACCTGTGGCATGTCATTCCTCTCGGAAATTATTTTCGTCATAAGAACTTTTAACAACTTCTAAAATCTGTGACACCAAATTTGCCTGAAAACCCTGACTCACACGCGGGATATTGGACCTCAAAACCCTGGCTCCCACAGGTAACTTTTTCCCCTTTGGACCTGAAAACCATGGCTCACACAGGGGATTTTTTCCCCAGAAAAAAAATCACCTGTGGCGTGTTATCCCTACTACTCCTACTGTGTTGTCACCCACACCTGTTATGTTGTCTTTACACTCTACTGTGTTGTCACCCACACCTGTGATGTTGTCTCTACACTCTACTGTGTTGTCACCCACACCTGTGAGGCTGTCTCTACACTCTACTGTTTTGTCACCCCACACCTTTGATGTTGTCTTTACACCCTATAGTGTTGTCACCCACACCTGTGATGCTGTCTCTACACCCAACTGTGTTGTCACCCACACCTGTGTTGTTGTCTCTACACGCTACTCTGTTGTCATCCACACATGTGATGCTGTCTCTACACCCTTCTATGTTGTCACCCACACCTGTGATGCTGTCTCTACACCCTTCTATGTTGTCACCCACAGCTGTGATGCTGTCTCTACACCCTCCTATGTTGTCACCACACCTGAGATGCTGTCTCTACACTCTACTGTGTTGTCACCCACACCATGTGATGCTGTCTCTACACCCAACTGTGTTGTCACCCCACACCTGTGATGTTGTCTCTTCACTCTACTGTGTTGTCACCAACACATGTGATGCTGTCTCTACATCCTTCTATGTTGTCACCCACACCTGTGATGCTGTCTCTACACCCTACCGTGTTGTCACACACCTATGATGCTGTCTCTACACCCTACTGTGTCATCACCCACACCTGTAATGCTGTCTCTACACTCTTCTGTGTTGTCACCCACACCAGTGATGCTGTCTCAACACCCTACTGTGTTGTCACTCACACCTGTGATGCTGTCTCTACACCCATCTATGTTGTCACCCACACCTGTGATGCTGTCCTACACCCTCCTATATTGTCACCCAAACCTGTGATGCTGACTCTACACACTATTGTGTTGTCACCCACACCTGTGATGCTGTCTCTACTCCCTACTGTGTTGTCACCCACACCTGTGATGCTGTCTCTACACCCTTCTATGTTGTCACCCACACCTGTGATGCTGTCTCTACACCCCTCTATGTTGTCACCCACACCTGTGATGCTGCCTCTACACCTTCCAATGTTGTCACCCACACCTGTGATGCTGTCTCTACACACTATTGTGTTGTCACCCACACTTGTGATGCTGTCTCTACACCCTACTGTATTGTCACTCACACCTGTGATGCTATCTCTACACCCAAGTGTGTTGTCACCCACACCTGTGATGTTGTCTCTACACTCTACTGTGTTGTCTCCCACACGTGTGATGCTGTCTCTACACTCTACTGTGTTGTCACCCACACCTGTGATGCTGACTCTACACCCAACTGTGTTGTCACCCACACCTGTGATGTTGTCTTTACACCCTATAATGTTGTCACCCACACCTGTGATGCTGTCTCTACACCCTACTGTGTTGTCACCTACACATGTGATGTTGTCTCTACACCCTTCTATGTTGCCACCCACACCTGTTATGTTGCCTCTACACTCTACTGTGTTGTCACCCACACCAATGATGTTGTCTCTACACCCTACTGTTTTGTCACCCACACCTGTGATGCTGTCTCAACACCCTTCTATGTTGTCACCCACACCTGTGATGCTGTCTCTTCTTTTCTCTATGTGGTCACCCACACCTGTGATGCTGTCTTTACACCCTATAGTGTTGTCACCCACACCTGTGATGCTGTCTCTACACTCTACTGTGTTGTCACCCACACCTGTGAGGCTGTCTCTACACTCTACTGTGTTGTCATCCACACCTGTGATGCTGTCTCAACACCCTTCTATGTTGTCACCCACACCTGTGATGCTGTCTCTTCTTTTCTCTATGTGGTCACCCACACCTGTGATTCTGTCTCTACACCCTCCTATGTTGTCAACCACACCTGTGAGGCTGTCTCTACACCCTACTGTGTTGTCACCCACACCTGTGAGGCTGTCTCTACACCCTACTGTGTTGTCACCCACATCTGTGATGTTGTCTCTACACCCTACTGTGTTGACACCTACACATGTGATGTTGTCTCTACACTCGTCTATGTTGCCACGCACACCTGTGATGCTGTCTCTACACCCTACTGTGTTGTCACTCGCACCTGTTATGTTGTCTCTACACTCTACTGTGCTGTGACCCACACCTGTGATGTTGTCTCTACACTCTACTGTGTTGTCACCCACACCTGTGAGGCTGTCTCTACACTCTACTGTTTTGTCACCCACACCTCTAATGTTGTCTGTACACCCTATTGTGTTGTCACCCACACCTGTGTTGTTGTCTCTACGCGCTACTGTGTTGTCACCCACACATGTGATGCTGTCTCTACACTCTACTGTGTTGTCACCCACACCTATGAGGCTGTCTCTAAACTCTACTGTGTTGTCACCCACACATGTGATGCTGTCTCTACACCCTTCTATGTTGTCACCCACACCTGTGATGCTGTCTCTACACCCTATTGTGTTGTCATCAACACATGTGATGCTGTCTCTACCCCCTACTGTGTTGTCACCCAGACCTGTGATGCTGTCTCTACACCCAACTGTTTTGTCATCCACACCTGTGATCTTTACACTCTACTGTGTTGTCACCCACACATGTGATGCTGTCTTTACACCCTACTGTGTTGTCACCCACACCTGTGATGCTGTCTCTACACCCTTCTATGTTGCCACCTACACATGTGATGCTGTCTCTACACCCTTTTATGTTGTCACCCACACCTGTGATGCTGTCTCTACACTCTACTGTGTTGTCATCCACACACCTGTGATGCTGTCTTTATACTCTACTGTGTTGTCACCCACACCTGTGATGCTGTCTCTACACTCTACTGTGTTGTCATCCACACACCTGTGATGCTGTCTTTATACTCTACTGTGTTGTCACCCACACTTGTGATGCTGTCTCTACACTCTACTGTGTTGTCACCCACACCTGTGATGCTGTCTTTACACCCTTCTATGTTGTCACCCACACCTGTGATGCTGTCTCTACACCTTTCTATGTTGTCACCCACACCTGTGATGCTGTCTCTACACCCTTCTATGTTGTCACCCATACCTATGATGCTTTCTCTACTCCCTACTGTGTTGTCACCCACACCTGTGAGGCTGTCTCTACACTCTACTGTGTTGTCACCTACACCTGTGATGCTGTTTCTACACCCTTTTATGTTGTCACCCACACCTGTGATGCTGTCTCTACACTCTACTGTGTTGTCACCCACACCTGTGATGTTGTCTCTTCACCCTTCTATGTTGTCACCCACAGGAAAGAGAAAGAAATAATTGCCGGTCTGTCGACAGCAAACAGAAAACAAAAGAGGGGAACTAGAAGGAGGTCCCTTTAGGACAAGCAGAGTGAGGGTAAGTCATAGGAGATCAGTTATGGTGTGTACTCCTATAGATAGGCCAGGTCTGGGCCGAATCCCCATTTGTATGACGCTGAGCTCATTCTCCATATTTAAGGTAATTACCGGGTGACTCTCCAGTGTGTGCTCCGCTGGAGTTAGTAGTCATGGTGGCGAGAGTTTCTATTTTATTTTATCAGCAGCTCCCTAACGAGGTGAAAGCCCAGTGTAAACTAGGTGACACCGGAGAGAAATTATTAAGGGGGCAGTGATAATAGACACTAGACATAAAACTAACATGGCACTCTATAAGCACTTAACATTGTATTAACTGCAAATTAACACGGCGGTGTATAGTGTCATGATTACAGGTAGCCAAGCCTAGGCAACCTCCAGTATGAGACTTGTTCCCCTCCTTTGTCCACCATTTTTGTGGACAAAGGAGGTTTGTGTATTAGTTTGTGCCAGTGTATTTTAAATAGACGAAATTAGGTAGGGAAAGATGAATGTATATTTTGTTATAGCATTAATGAGGTGAATATGTGGGAGAGGAGGTCTCGAAAAAGGAGGTAGCTCTTCCACGCCATCACGTGGTGATTCTCAGAGATCCAGTGTGCTGGCGGATCCAAATTGAAGGCGCAGCCCAGAGAGACCCTCAGCACTGAGCAAGGCGATGGCGTCACGACATGAAGGTGCCGGGATGAGCCAGGGTGGCTCACTTTACTCCTAAACTTCACCCAAGACGACTGTCTGTCCTCTCACTCTATCATCTTCTTTCTTTGATGTCCAAAGGATTTGGAAAGGATGGGGGAGGTAGAGGGATGAGAGGATGAAATTCTGGAAGAGGATGTGGGTGTAGAGAGAGAGGAGGTTTGAAAGATCGGTGGTGTTACGACCCTGGGTTCCTATTTGGAAACCAGAGGTTAAATTGAGTTCTAAATAGTTGTGTAAGAGGGATATTTAATTAACAATAACGTTTATATTCAGGGCTTCTCATACCTGATGCGTATTTGTCTCAGTCTTCCGTGCCAGACGTAAGATGAACCTTGTTACTCACAGATTATTCAGACTCTGGGCTTGTTGACTATTAAATATAATATTGAACTAGTTATCAGCTATTCTTAGAACTGTTAAAGTATCTAGTAATGAATGTCGGTGAAGACTTGTATGTTTATGACTGTACGATCAGCTAGGTATCTTCCCGGCAGCAGCTTGAGAGAGCTCGGTGGCTGGGCTCTCCCTCCCCTTTCTCTGTGGCGGCTGTAGTGGTGTCTACATCTTCCCTTGTGGGCTCTGTTCTCCTCCTTCTTCTCCCTTCCTTTACCTTATTCTGTATTTATTATATAAGATAAGTATCATACCATGTTACTGGCTAGGTGTGTGTTTAGTTCTATTGTAACCTAAGCTAGTGTGTTGGCATCTCTATGTGTACTCTAAGGGACTAGTGAACCCACATGTGCTCAAGTCTGTGGTACCTTTGATACAAGTGACCTTCTCCAAGTAGTCTTTACCCTAGTAAACCTTGCATCTTTCCTATGTGGACCAAGGTGTTTAACATAAGGTAGAGTGGTAAAGTGATTTATTATATTAACCACCGTGCTGCGCTGAGTTTATAGTAAAATTTCCCCGGTGTGCATGAAATAAAGTGTTCCCAATAAATTATTGTTTCTTCGTAAAATGATAAATTCCCTTCCCTGAACATGTCTATGTAAAAATAAATACCATATTCCACTAACTTTGGCTGTAGGGACGTGGACAAGGTTTGCTGTGACGTCATCAGGGCCTGGTCGCCCGTGCGTGAATCGCCCAGACATGGTCGCGCGAGCCATTCAAGCACCGCATTTTGCCACAAATATATTTTCAATTATTTGTTCTATGTATTTCCAATGCGGTTTTATTAATTTTTTTATCGTATATGATGCATATTTGTGTCCTTTACAATATGTATACAGTAGAACATTCATAATGTTCCATGGAACTGTGATACATGTGTCAGTAATGTGTCCACAATAAATGTTTATTGTCGCAATATTACTTGTTAAAAATTTACTAAAATTACAATATGTACAGTCTCACACACTATTTACACAGTAACACACTGTATTAAACACTCAGTTCTTCGGAAGTGAGTAATAATCAGCGAAGTAGTCCATGGTGCACTGCGCGATTTCGCTCTTGTTGCACTAAGTACAGATAAATTTTCGCTTCCTGTTTCTTCATTCTGTGTGCTTGAAAATAACGCACTCACGTACACCCTTGGCTTTAGTACTTGTAGGTTGTATGTAGCCAAGCTTGTAAAGCATAAGGTAGTATTGAAAAGAATATAGAAAAAGATCTCTTTGTAAGGTAGTCTTGAAAAGATTGTTTTGTATGGTCCCACACAGAAAGAGATTCAGCTTGCCTCAAAGAGTGTCCGTCAGTCAGAAAGAGATTCATCTAGCCTCAAAGAGTGTCCGTCAGTCAGAAAGAGATTCAGCTAGCCTCAAAGAGTGTCCGTTAGTCAGGAAGAAGTTCAGGTATTCTTGAAAATATGTATGGAAAACACCACCAAGGAAGCCGCTAACACTGTTTATCTATGCTACTTGTATCAGATGCATCAGTCAATGAACGCAGAAAACGATTCAACTATGTATCATCTAAATAAATTGGAGATAGCATTGAACTGCAAGGGTGACGCTCAGAGCTATAATTGGATATGTTCGCTGTATCGTCCTCATAGGTGCTGTATAACTTGCATCCGACCTTTGTGTTAGGTCCTTATTGCGCCTAGCTTCACCAATATTATGACTCTTATGTTCTTCAAACAATTAGGTTTGAATTTCACGACAGAGCCTTATCTTTCAACACCGAGTCGGACAGATGTTTGGAAGCCTGAGGCGCATGCGCCACCCATGGTTGCTCACTCAGACCTAACCTAGCCAGCAGACCTAGAGCATTCTGGGATTTTTTTCCAAGATGGCTTCCTCTCACTGGAGGTCCTAAGAGTCCATTTCGTACACAACCAACCTCGTACACATTTAGAATGTGTACCGAAAACTCAAAAAGAGTTTTCTCGGTTGGCGCAGTTTCCCGCCGACCGAGAAAACTCAGTTGGCGCAGTTAAGTGGTTAATGTATATGTTTTTTTTTTTTAAGGGTTTAATAAATAAGTTAGAGTTTGAAGTGTATTCTTTCATTCTGTTGAAGTGGAGTAGATGATTAGCTATTAGACTGCAGACCTTTAATTTAAAACAAATAATCATTGCTGGAAACATTTTTCCTTGGGGGCTGGGCCTATCTATTCCACTATTTTAGGAACACTTTGACTTTAGCTAGTGGCCCTTCTCAGTACAACCACCTGCCCCCGATAACAAGTGGGGGCATGTCCGGGAGCTGAAACTTCTATATATAAATTATAAACAGTTAGGTTTTTGAGTGCCGAAACTAATTTTTTTGCATTCCGCAGAATGATTGTGTAGTAGCCTGGGGTCCAGGTCAACTAGCAAAGGATGCATCTTGCACTGACTTGGCTTTCAACTGGAGCTCTTCAGGATTGAGGTAAGTGTGGCCTCGTAACAGGGCCGTGCTGTTTTTTTATTTTTTTAAATTTTTACTTTCGCTAATAGCTAGAATAATTCATGATGGAGGCTAAATTGCAGGAACTGCCAAAGACACCTTCATTGGTAGAGATTAAGAAGCTGACCAAAGCTAACTTATTGTTAGGCAAGGAAATGGTCCTTGAGTTAGATGAAGCTAATAAAAAGTGGGTCTTAATGAATGAAATTTTACAGGAATGCATAGACCAGGGCCTATTGGCAAGTGATACAATTTTATGCCAAGCCAGTCCAGCTGAAAGTGAAGCTAGCAGGATAGAATTAGAACTACAGCTGGCCCAATTAAAACTAGCAGAGCAAGAGGCAAGAGTGGCAGAGCAAAATGCAAAGGTAGAGGAGTAAAGGCTAAAAAATGAGCCTTTACAACCCTGCTACCGAACCAGTATTTACCCAAGTCTTTCCAAAATCTAAACTTATCCAATTTATACCCATTGTTTCGCGTTCTGTCTTGTGTTCATACTTTTAATACTTCATTAATATCCCCTTTGTTAAGTACATTCATCCACTTGTAAACCTCTATCATGTCACCCCTAACTCTTTGCCGTGAAGTGGATCAACCCACTGCTGAGAGGATGACTAAAATTGTCATCCAAAGAAAATTGTCCAGCAATGTGCTA
Organism: Procambarus clarkii; assembly: GCF_040958095.1. Lineage (NCBI taxonomy): Eukaryota > Metazoa > Arthropoda > Malacostraca > Decapoda > Cambaridae > Procambarus > Procambarus clarkii. The sequence goes on along the minus strand of NC_091190.1, from coordinate 5,510,593 downwards.
AATGAATTATATTCATTTCAGAATAATACCATCCTGCCAATGCAGGATATTATAGAAGGTTTGCATACTGTCGTGAATAAAAGACAAGTAAACCAGACACTTAATGCCTATACTAAATCTACAGAAACAGTACCCACTTTAAATTCTTTAACTGAATCTCCTAAAGTGACACAGTCATTAGGTAATAAGGGGTACTAATAATCAATGTAATATTAACGGGTCAAACACTGATTTATCAGTGAGACCTGAGAGTACCATAAGTGCTCCTAAGAGTACAACAAGTACTCCCAAGAAACAACAACCAAATACTTACACACCAAGGTGGAAGAAACAAAGCAATAAATACATGCGAGCAGCTAATCCTTCAAAACCTGTAGTCAATGTTTCACCTAAACTGGTGACCCTTAAGCATGCTGTAGGCTGGGGTGTATGTCTGTTTTGCCATCAAGAACATTCTCTACACAATGGCTCAAGTTATCTTAATAGAGACACCCAAGTCAGAGGACTCAAACAGTTACACAGATGTACCAGGCGTCTCAAACCACATAATACTAACAGCTGTGTGGCCGCACTGAACACACGCAATAGGTGTAGAAGGGGCCAGCATCATGCTGCACTGTGCAAATATGTTAAATCAAAATATTCAAACCCCAGGGTAAGAGATAGAAAATCTACACAAGTACAGTGCTGCAAGGTGCGAGAAAATTACAGCATAGAATCGCCAGCATCTCAAGTTAATGCAACATTGCTCACTGCCCAACTCCTAGTCAAGAATAAAGGGGCTTGATCGCTATTCGCGGCCTATTCGATCAAGGGTCCCAAAAAACCTTCATCACACAGAAAGCAGCAGAGGCACTTAAACTTAAACCAGTAACACAGGTTAAATTAAACTTGTTAGGGTTCATGATAAATAGAGGGACCCCCAAGAATACACAGTAGTCCAGCCACTAGTACCCTTAGGTGATTATGTCAGGCCTGTCCAGACCATCGGGAGCTGGTCAGCCGAGCGGACAGCACGCTGGACTTGTGATCCTATGGTCCCGGGCGCCGGCGAGAAACAATGGCCAAAGTTTCTTTCACCTTATGCCCCTGTTACCTAGCAGTAAAATAGGTACCTGGGTGTTAGTCAGCTGTCACGGGCTGCTTCCTGAGGTTGGAGGCCTGGTCAAGGACCAGGCCGCGAGGACACTAAAGCCCCGAAATCATCTCAAGATAACCTCAAGATAACCATAGTAGTATATCAAATTCCATTTGACCTAAATGTTAAGGGTCTAGGGAACACAGCCAAATTCCTACAGATAAATGGAGTTAAATTGGCCGACAGCAAGATAACGTCTGACCACCTCACCGATGTAAATCTACTAGTAGGAACAGATTACTACTACCAGTTTATTACTGGTCAAACTAAGCAACAAGGCATGAATTTGCTCAGATCAGCAGGAGGCTATCTACTTACAGGTAAAGTTTTAAACCTCAACAAGCCTATGCCTGCTAACAATCGATGTTAATAGAAATGAAATCATTAGCTGAATGTAATTCTCCAGCAACATGCATAAAGGAGAAAACAGCTGACCAAATAAACCAAGACTGAATCTGGTACAATTAATATTAGCCGAGATGTCTCTATGGATCTCAGTGGATAATTTTTTTTATTGATATAAAAATCCAAAGTACAAGCACATAACAAGGAAATAATAGAAAAAAACATTAAATCATATGGCACAGGAAAGAGACAAATCACATCATATATATGAAGTAAAAAGAACTTCAACAAAACATGAATATAAAGACAAAATACGGAGGAGCACAAGAACATGCAAAAGGCATGCGCCACACACCATAAAAAAGGCATAAATAATAAATTTGGTACATAGCAAAGGAAGAGGCCCACACAGGAGCCAGGAAAGAAACACAAAACACACAAAGGGACACAAGCAAAGAATCTGCATAAAATACACAACAAATAAATGACACAAGGACAAGAAAAAAAAACCATAACAAATGTACAGAAAGCCAACCCCCCTAAAACAAAAAAGGGGGGGAGAAGAAAAACACAGGCACGGGCAGTCTCACCCCGCACACAAAGCAGAACCGGACACAAATAAGGGCACCAACAACAAAGTAACATGATACCCAAAAAACTACATACGAGAGCATAAATAACATAAATGTTGTACAAAGAATAAAGCAATCACGAGGACAAGAAAATAAACACACGCATAAAAGCGACATACACAACCACACCGCCCGCCACCCCAACACAATACACGGGGCGCGCGCAACGACACGAAAGAAATAACACCAAACACCCACAACCACATCACACACACCCAAACCAAAGGCAAAGCACAAAACAAATCGCATACACAAAAAAGGCCATGCAGGGGCAAGAACAACACCAACACCACCTACACGCACAGACAAGGACACCCACCTGTGAACGCAGGCACGGGGAAACATCACTCACAACACAGACAGAAACCAATCACACCAATCACTCATACTTCACCGGGTACTCCCGAGCTGGAAACCATAAGCAATAAGTTTCCCAAACAAGTTGGTCTCTTTCAGGATGAGGACATCCAGGAGTTGCAGTAGGCCGAGGCATCGAATTCGGCACTCCCGAGACAAAACACTGTGTCCGTGGAACTCAGATGGTAGATGGGTACCAGGGAACAGGACGCACCAGGTCATCACACTCAAAAGCCACAGTTGCCTTAGATCTGTCGATCACCTCGCTGGACGGGAGGACAAAAGGGATGGGTTTCCCCCTAGGAAGCTGGTCACAGGGCTGCACACTTGGAAGCACACCGGACTGCACGGCAGGCCGTACACTGGCCCGCCCACTTGGGAGTGCATTCCGTTCGACGCCGGGCACCGCACCGAGTCCCATGGAGGGTGGCTCCGCAGGGGCCCCAGCGTCCCCCACCAACCGGAACAGGAGCAGAGGCCTTCCCGCCGCACATCCTTCGACAGCACCACTACAAGTTCACAATCACCAGGTGCAACCGTCCACTGTGGGGAGCCACCAGCAGGAGGCACAACGTTTAACACAATAGGTACCACAGGAGGCAATACAGCGTCGGCCACAGCATCATCATCCATTGCATCACGCTCCTCTGCCCACGACTGGCGAGGTGATGCATCCCGAGCTGAGCGACGGTGCTTAAAATGAGGCCGCTGATCGTCGGAACTGTCACCCCCAGCAAGCGGTGCCCCAGAAGAACCATCGGCAGGCGGCCCCCAAGCCGGGGCAGCTTGTTCACGCAGAACAGCAGCCTCAACAATGCGGGGCATAAAGCCACCACCAGGCATGGAGACCGGAATCGGAATAGGAAGAGACACAGCAGGCAGAAGGATAGACTCCAGCACACATGAGGGATCCAGTGAGGGTGACGGAACCGGCAGAGGAGGAGAAGAGGTACTCGTCAACGAGGAAACTGCCAGAGGCAACGAGGCAGAGGGCGTGGGTGGAGACACACATACCACCTCCCCGCCAGCCCCCGGAAGCACATGTCCTTCAGCAGGAGATGCAGGCGCCACCCCTACAGCATCCCCCAAGGCCACCGGATGCGGATGCACCTCCGCATTTATCGAACGACGAAGGTCTGAAACAGGCGCCCCTAGGTCCCTCAAGCTCACTAGTGGGGCAGAACATCAGGTCCAGACGTAGCGACAGCTGGAACCGCCGCGGGAACCACACCAGGCACCTGCACAGAGCAAGGATCCGCCAGGAAATCCTCTTGCACAGATAAGCGGGGAAAATCATCCTCGAGGAAAACTGAAAGGGCCTCAGCACGAGGAGCGTCACAACCAGCCGCTACATGGCCCTCAGCACCACACCAGAAACATGTGCGGGTTTGACCTTGATAAAATGTCCGCAGAGAGAGCCCACGAAACGTAACCCTGCATGGTATATGGCTCGTGAGCCCCATGACAAGCGTGCGTGAACCCAGCCGGCCCGCACTCAAAATGTTGAACCGGTGCTTCACCACCGTCCCAAACCGCATAAACAAGGACATGAGGGCCGCCTCGGGGAAGGTCACCGGCACGCCGTGAATCCTCGCAAATGACAAGGGCCCCCAGGGATCCGAGATCTCCACAGACTCAGCCGAAGCCGGAAGAGGAAGCGTGCGGCCGTCCCAGCGAGCCACAAACTCCTGATAAACATGTGACTTGGCAAACGACACCGCAACATGGGTAGGCGATAACTTCTCGAGGCCCAGGAGCTCGAGGACGTCAACACGGAGGTTGTCTGGGAGAGCAATCTCTACAATGGGCCAGTCCACAGCAGCAGAAAAATCCAGCCGTACAGTGTCGATTCGCCGAATACAGCTAGTACCAGCCGCTTCCATACCAGCAGGCGGAGCCCCAACCAGTGGGCGCTCCACACCCCCCACAGCAAACCCGATGACTACTGACAGCTGAAGTCCGACATCTGCACCCTCTGGTGGCGCAGCCAGCATCTCGATTACGATTATAAAGCCCTAGAGAAGGCAAGCAGGGGGTTGAAGACAGGGGCGAGGATGCAGAAATCTTGAGTGAGGAACTGGAGACGAGGTGAAGAGGGGAGATGAAAGATCGGTGGCCCAACCACCGTGGGTAAGAATTGCAGCTGATGCTGCGGTTTGGTGGCAGAGTGGAGTTCTCATGGGTGCTCGCTGATGTGTCTTGTGGGAGGCAGGGCTTCTCGTCTTGGTGTTCTTTTCAGCTTTGCGTTGGTGTTCTACTGATTCCTTGATGTACTCGGGCGCAGATCGTCGGTGTTTCTCTTCTTCCCAGTCCTCCTGGCCTGCTTGTTGGTCTTGCTTCATGTTGATACGGTGAGGCTATCGTTGGAGGTAGCTTCCAGCCGGAAATCTTCTGTTGTGTAGGGTTGCTTCAGTGGAGGAGATGGTATTCCCACCGAGACGTCCTCATCTGATGAGTCAGCTGAGTCAGAAGTAGATGCAGTGAATCTTGGAGGTTGAGTTCTTGCCTGGTGAGGCTTAATGGGAGTTGCAGCTGATTTAGGATGTTAAGAGGGTTCGCACACGAGAGGTAGAACTGTAGCAGTAGTCGATAGAGGAGGCGTCGGCATCTGGGTGGCTTGTGATGAAGTTGCTGGAGGAACAGGCTTTGCTGTTGATAGTAGATCCGTGAGCACGGCAGCGTTCACGGTGATGTCAGGGACCAAGACTGTATCTTGAGAACTTGAAATGGTGTTGGTGAAGACTTCTTCTGGAACTATGACAGCTGGAAGACCATTTGTTTTGTATAGAATATTTAATATTCTTACGTATTCCCGGAGGTTATTGCAAGCTATCATGCTGGCCGCCGATGTTAATGCTTGAACTGTGCTGTTCAGTGGTCAGTTGGTGTGGGCCGGTGGTGATGGCTGGCTCGACGAATCGTTGGTTGGCGTTTGGGAGCTGGCTCCCCATTGTCTGGTAGTAGCAGTGGGACGTCCTCCCGGGAGCTCCTGGAAAATGGAAGCTTGGGCGTTAAAACCGGAAGAAGAGGTGGTCACTGATTGGCTTGTTGCTTCAGAGGTACTGGCTCCGGTTGAAGATGTGGATTTCTCCATGTTTTTAATGACGTTTTGTCTGTGAGGACAACGTATGGAGATTGCTGGATGATCGCCTTTGCACAGCAAGCAGCATAGTGTTTCAGACTTGCAGATGGAGTAATGGTGGTCAGCTGAGCAGAGCACTTTTGAATACGCTGGGTACATTTGCTGGTGGAGTGGGTGTCCCCGTAGCATCGGAGGCACTGGTTGACGATGTGAGAACGTTCCATCTTCACACGGAATGGCGGAATGTGAATTCCAAAGCTGTAAACACCATTTCTGGTAGCCATAGTAGCCACAGCTACTGTCTCGAAGGTCAGCTTCAGGGAGCGATTTCCGTTGAAGAAGTGAGCTTCGTGAAGCTCTAGGTCCGGGTTTGATGCCTTGAAGTCGCGCATGAACGCTCTTTCATCAGCTTCATCTTGTTCCACGATCCATTGACTGAGATCGTGAATAACGACAGAGTGTTCAGCCAGGTACTGACATGGGAAGTTGAGACGAAGGTGTTGGTTGGAGAAATTGGCGCTGAAAAACAGAAGTTTGTCGACTTCCTCCTCACTATCAAAGAAGAAGAGGATGTCCGTGCCTTCCTGCTTGATGTCGTTGGGTGTCACTCCTGCAACGTCTTTAATGAGCTTCAGGAGAGCTCAGTGGATAATTAGTGGTCAGCAGCCTAAACCAGTGAAAGTCACAGCGACCAAATCACTAACCCCACTGTAGACCCAGAACTATTCTCGACTGTAATAATTGACCACACTCAGTCCCCTATGTAAAAGAAATAAAATTAAGCTAGAAAATTCTAGCACCCAAGGAATCTCGTGGGAAGATGAAGTCATAAATAAACTTCCATACCTGCAAATTTACCAGGTCAAGGTCCAAAATAACCTGGCACCTAAGGTCTGCCAATAAAACCTTAGATTAGTCTTCAAAAGAAGACAGCATTTATTACCTGGTGCCTAAGGTCTGCCAAGAAAACCTTAAATTAGTCTTCAAAAGTAGACAGCATTAAATAACCTGATGCCTAAGGTCTGCCAAGAAAACCTTAGATTAGTCTTCAGAAGATGACCGCATTTAATCAAAGTTTCTCTGAACTAGGATTCTAGTAATCCACCTGATGAAATTTCCACGTGCTGTGTTGCATCAGTTTTGTTTGGAGCTACTTCTTCTTTCTCGCTTCTACTCTTAAGCAACCTTGCAAACGTTTTTGAAGAAGCATCTAAACACAAGCAAAATTGAAAACATGCAAGTCTGTAAGTGAACATATAACAGAGAACTATAAACTGTGAAAGATATAGGTTGGGATAATCCATTACAAAATACCTTCCAAGAAAGATTGGTCATAGTAACAATGAGTTAAATTCTTTCCAGCAACCTTAAGTTTCCAATAACACACACAAAAAAATTAAACCTTTTAAGTTCCCGTGCTTAGTTATACCTCTAGAGGGTTATAGTATTGTAACTTACCATGTATAAACTGAGCAGTTCCTACTGCTCACACATAATCTTTTTAAGTTCTTATGTGCTTAGTTATACCTCAAAAGGGTTATAGCACTAACTTAACATAAATAAAATGACCAGACTCAACTGCTCACTTATAAACTTAACACATATAAACACAGCAGATTATTCTGCTCTTGATGAGTCACAATAACGTGACTGCCAATGAAATTCTTTAAGCCATGTATTTCGTTATGCCTCAAGAGGGCTATAACACTGTGGCCTAATACACGTAAACTGAGCAGGCACTTCTGCTCACCTAGAAATATATTAAGCTGTGTGCTTCAGTATGCTTCAAGAGGGCTATAGCTCTGTAGCCTAATATTCATAAACTGAACAGGCATTACTGCTCACCACGAAATTCTTTTAAGCTGTGTCCTTCGTTTTGCCTCAAGAGGGTTATAACACTGTAGACATTCACAAACGAGCAGCTTAACTGCTCACAATTCAGCTCACGAGCTGAATTGTGAACACTTCCACAGAAATTGTAAGTTGCCACAATTAGCCATAACCCTCTACTTAGGTAGGTTTAGGAAAATTATAAATCCTCTACTTAGGTAGGATTTAGGGAAATTAGTTAGGGTCAGCAGAGTACTAGACAAGTATGTAATCACAAATAAATATAGCTGACTATTAATAGAGACTGATTTAAATGAAATGATGATTCTGTTACGGCCCTACTGGGATGCAACCGGGTTCTTTTCTGGAGTTATTAGAATTTGGGAATCCGGCCCCAAGTTAGTAGAGGCTTTCAAGGGGTGTGTTCCGTAACGCAAGTTAAATTAAAGGGGGAGGGATACAAATGTTCTGATTTATATATATATTCTCACCACCTCCATATAAATAAATAACAGTCACACGGGGTTTATAACTACACGATTATGTACAAGCTTGTCTTCCTCTGAAGACACAGGATGCTCCACGGTGCGCACTCTCTGGGTAGGCCTGTTTCCTCCTTGCGTGGCCCACGACGAATCTTCTATGATTCTCTCGGCGAATCTACCCTGGCCACAGGCCAGCCAAATCACAGTCCCACTGGGTGCTCCGTCGTGGAGGCCTTCAACCACAATCCAGCCTGTAGCTGGCAGGTTCCGATCAGTTCCGCTGTGTAGGCCACTCCACGACCGATACTAGGGTTGCGATCCCTAGGCAGGAGCCTCGTGTGATCCCGCTGATCACTCTCCTCTCTAAACACCACAGTGGTTAGTCTCTTCCACCAGCCAGCCCCGGATAAGGCGATTCTTGATACTGCCACGTCACAGGCAGGCTAACACTCTCGACAGAGTTCGTCCTGGGGTGACTCGCAACTTCTTCAGCAGACTCATGGAGAGACCTTGGCTGCCTTGGGTAGACTGATCCATCGTCCAATACAGCAGTCCCAGGTCGACTCTGTAATCAGACACGTCATTAATACTGGGACTAGGGAACCTCAATTACAGGCTTAGACACCAACATCCACCTATCCACTCCATAGATGGCGTTGCTGTCTAAACGCCACCTCACCAGAGGTCAGCAGCGGCTATGTTACGAGCTGATTAAGATGGAAATCCAGCACCTGTGGCCGGTATATCCCGTCCTCACTAGATGGCATCGTCCATTTGGAGGGGGTTTTGGGAGCGGACTCAGAGATGGCGTTGTCGTCACTGCTCCATGCTACGATGCTGGACTCAGGTCCATAACACCTCCCCACCAAAAAGAATTTGGTTTGGGTTTCTATAAAAGAAAAAACAAACCAAATTAGTACGTGGGTACAACTCCAAACGGACTCACGTACACAATGGACTGGAGTGGCGAGGATGTCTTGTCTGCAAAACTGTTCTAATGGGCAACTCTGGCATAAAGGAAACTTGCAGATGGAAGGCAATGATGTGACTTCCCACACCTTCACTGAGATGTCAAGCAGGGGCATAATCTCACCTGCCTCGAGTAAGGATCGGTATAGACGCGATCTGGGGGTGAATCGACACTTCCCTGTGTCGTGGCACCGTTGATGGCTGGTCACAGACGGCATTTCTGGTACCGGTCCGGTAGTCCTTCAGGGAGACAGGAACCTGGAATACAAGGGTCTGATAATTTAGAGTAACAGCGATAGTTGTTAAGACAGTACTTACAGCATACGTGCCTACTAGGCCTACACCTAGTCCCAACAGAGCTGCTTGTACATCGAAGATGGTGTTCGCTCTGCCACCATCAGGCCGACCAACGTTCCGCATAACGCTGAATCCAGGTTCGGCAATCACGCGGGGGGAGTCAACCTGTCGGAAACAGTCACTCATAATATCACTTCTCCCACTCCCTGTATCCATCATCACCTTCCAGGTCCCTTCTTCGACTGCAACACTCACAGTGCACGTCTCTAATCCCTGGGATCTCTTCACGATGTTCATGGGAGCCATCATCTGTCGAGTCGTCCACTGGTCCTTACTGAGAACACACACGAGAACAAAAAATACCACTTAGAAACATTTGGTTAACTTAGGGATAAGTTTCATGAGCCCGTAATGTCCATAACCGGCTATATCCATTAGCCTGGTTTGGACCGAAGAGGGCACTAGAACCTTCACACATACCTCACATACCTCCGACGTCTGGGCAATCTCTGGCCGGTTCAATGAGCGTTGTACCTTGCCATACCGCAAGTACTCAGGCGCCTTCACTCCAGACTCTTGGGTATCCGTGGGTGCTTGTACACGAGGCCTCTCTTCTTTCTCAGTCGCTTCTGCCACCATAACCTCATGCTTCTTGTCGGGAGAAGAATCAGGAGACTCTGCTAGAATGCTCTCGATCTGTCGGGTAGAGGAAAGATTAAATATGTTATCTAATTCCATTTCCGTCTGTACCTGGATATTACCAATGCCTGCTGTTACCTCAGACCCTCTTGCTGTTTCGGCTGACTCTTCCACAATCTTGGGATGATTGTTGCTCCAATCTGTCACCAAGTCGTTGGCTAGTATCACGTCAATCCCAGCTATAGGCAAGGTATCAACTACTTGCCAACGCACATGTGCCGCTGAAGTAAGGCGAGTCTAGATGTACCGGAACTAAGGGGGCAACGTACCGCGTCATAGGAAACCCAATCAGGACAACCTTTTGTCTCCCGTCTATACTTGCTCCCTTGGGTAACGAGTCTCTCACGATCAGGGACTGGGCTGCTCCACTATCTCTGAGCACTACAACTGATCTACCAGTATGATCACTCGATACATACCCGCCTGAAGTGTGAGGGGCAAACGATCTTGGTCCTTCCTGACTAGTCATAGACTGGCTTCCTACTGGTGGTGTCACACAGCTCATCAACATCACTTCCCTACGTGGGCCGCTACCTCTTCTGCCTCGGCACATAGCAGCTACATGCCCTTTCTGCCCACAAGTCCAACACACCATATTCCTCCTCGGACTACGGTGTTTCGGACTGTTAGGACTAGTCCTTCGAGGGCTACTTGGACGCGTCTTTACAGCGCTTTGTGGGACGGGTCTCTCTTCGTCTTGACAAGGCTTGCCAAACAGACGTGGGTAATTCCTAGGGACATACCTAGTGGAAGACCTATGTGTTAGGATGTATTCTTCAGCCATAGTTGCTGCTGCACTTAAGGTCTCTACCTGTTGTTCTTCTAGGTACGTCTTTAGATCCCCTGCCAGGCAGTCTTTGAAGTCCTCTAACAGTATGAGCTGCTCGAGGTCTTCTTTGGTCTCCACCTTCCGAGAAGCACACAACTCTTGAAAAAGCCGTTCCTTGATGGTCGCAAATTCGGTGAATGTGTGCCCCGAGGTCTTTTTCAGGTTTCTAAACTTCTGCCTGTAAGCCTCGGGCACCAATTGGTAAGCCATGAGCACTACCTTCTTCACCTTGTCGTAATCACAGGAGTCATCAAGGGACAACGTGGAGTAGGCGATTTGGGGCTTCCCAGTCAAGACGGACTGTATCATGATGGCCCAATTCTCCTTTGGCCACTCCAAAGAGGCTGCAACTTTCTCGAAGGCAGCCTAGAACTTCGACACTTCCTTCTCGTTGAACTTCGGGACCATTTTGATGTTCCTTACCGGATCGAAAATACTTGTTTCCATTGTTTGCCTCCGACCACCTAATCGCAATACTTCTAGCTCATGTTGTCTCTCTTTTTCCTTTTCTTCTCTCTCTCGCTCTTCTCTTTCTCGTTTCTCTTCTCTTTCTCGCTCTTCTCTTCTTTCTTCTCTTTCTAGTTCTAAACGCCTCATCTCCAATTCTTTTTCTTGTCTCTCTTTTTCCATTTCTAATTTCTTCCATTCTATCTCGCGATTTATTTCCAAGGCACGCAATTTGACAGTTAGAAAGCTTATATTCAGCTCACCTGCCTCACTGTCAATGTCACTGCCCTTATCTTCCTTTTCAGCGGAAGCTACTTCCTCACTTTCTTTTGTATTTTGTGCCTCGCTTTCCTGTTTCTCCTCGGCCTTCAAATGCCGGTGAACCTTGGACAAGATCTCCACACGGGAATCACTGGCACGTATCTTTATCTCCAGATAGGCACTCACTAGTACAAGTTCCTGTTTTCCCAGATATTTTTATCTGGAAAGACAGTCCTCCTTGTTCAGAAAGGCCTGAACATCGTCCAGATCGTCGATGGTCGCTTTTTCTGCCATTGTCACTTAGATGGAGCACTAGCACTTAACACACTGCTTCACTTTAGCACTTAATCGCACCCAGCACCGCACTTGCTACTGTTGGGCGTAATCACACCGGGCACCGCACACTACAATATTGCACGTAATCACACCGGGCACCGCACTACAATATTGCACGTAATCACACCGAGCACCGCACTTCAATATTGCACGTAATCACACTGAGCACCGCACAGGACGTACAACATCTTAATAGTTACAAACAGGGGGAATTATTTACAGGGGATTGCGCTACATCACCACCCCTGTCAAACATACTTGATAAGGGTTCGGATCCCGCGGGGGCATGCCAATTATGTTACGGCCCTACTGGGACGCAACCGGGTTCTTTTCTGGTGTTATTAGAATTTGGGAATCCGGCCACAAGTTAGTAGAGGCTTTAAAAGGGGTGTGTTCCGTAACGCAAGTTAAATTAAAGGGGGAGGGATACAAATGTTCTGATTTATATATATATATATTCTCACCACCACCATATAAATAAATAACAGTCACACAGGATTTATAACTACACGATTATGTACAAGCTTGTCTTCCTCTGAACACACAGGATGCTCCACGGTGCGCACTCTCTGGGTAGGCCTGTTTCCTCCTTGCGTGGCCCATGACAAATCTTCTATGATTCTCTCGACGAATCTACCCTGGCCACAGGCCAGCCAAATCACAGTCCCACTGAGTGCTCCGTCGTGGAGGCCTTCAACCACAATCCAGCCTGTAGCTGGCAGGTTCCGATCAGCTCCGCTGTGTAGGCCACTCCACGACCGATACTAGGGTTGCGAGCAATAGGCAGGAGCCTCGTGTGATCCCGCTGATCACTCTCCTCTCTAAACACCACAGTGGCTAGTCTCTTCCACCAGCCAGCCCCGGATAAGGCGATTCCTGATACTGCCACGTCACAGGCAGGCTAACACTCTCGACAGAGTTCGTCTGGGGGTGACTCGCAACTTCTTCAGCAGACTCGTGGAGAGACCTTGGCTGCCTTGGATAGACTGATCCATCGTCCAATACAGCAGTCCCAGGTCGACTCTGCAATCAGACACATCATTAATACTGGGACTAGGTAACCTCACTTACAGGCTTAGAAACCAACGTCCACCTATCCACTCCATAGATGGCGTGGCTGTCTAAGCGCCACCTCACCAGAGGTCAGCAGTGGCTATGTTACGAGCTGATTAAGACGGGAATCCAGCACCTGTGGCCGGTATATCCCGTCCTCACTAGATGGCGTCGTCCATTTGGAGGGGGTTTTGGGAGCGGACTCAGAGATGGCGTTGTCGTCACTGCTCCATTCTACGATGCTGGACTCGGGTCCGTAACAGATCCCTAATGATGATAAATAGAAAATAATACCCTCATTTAAAGTTGAGGATGAATTAATGAGTCTTCAGTGACAATCCTGTGAGCTGTAATTCAACTAGTTACAAGTCACAATGACCAGATCACTGGTCTCACTGTCGACTCAGAATCATCCTTGATTTTAATGAATGAACATACTGAGTTCTTTAAAATTTAATAAAATTTAGCAAGGTTAGAAACTTAGTTAAATATTAAATAGTCTAAAATAACTATGGCACCACAGTGCAAATTTAGGCCATATTTAATTCTGCTTAAGTGCAGACAATTCCTCGTTTGAGGTTGAGGTGACCTTATGAACCTCAGTGATGAGTTAGTGTCAAGTAACTTACCAGTTACAAGTCATCACGATCCTAGACACTGAGTGTTACATTTAGGCCGGAAGAGAAACAATCGTCGTCCACAAGGTTTATTGTCAACAACCAACAACAACAACAACATCAGGTATAAGGTACATAACTTACTATTTATAAGATTATAAACAAACGAGCATCTGCTCAAAACATGCTTCACTTAACATCTATAGTACTTAATCCTAACATTCCTCCCCCCATTTAATTAAACTCTACCCCTAAAGGTTAAGTCTGTCAGGCAGTCGTATGACTCTTCCTGATTTTCTCAACTGGGGGTCCGGACCTGTTACTTCTGGGAAACATTCTTCTGAATTACTATCTGCAGAATCCATAGGGTTAACTGTATCCCCATTACCCTCTGCTGCCCTGTGCTCTGCCTCCCTGTCTCCTGTAGGTGCTACTACCTCTTCATTATTAGGATGGGAATCACTAGTTGCCCCACCACCACCTGAAGGGTCATCAAAATTCCCCATGAACCTTGGCATGAGTTGACCTGCATGCCTTTTCCAATTAATGTTCCCAAAACTCTGCACTTGCACGGTGAAATTCCTGCATCCCAAGACTTCCCTAATTTTTCTTCTACCGAAGGCTTCCCAATTCTAAAATTCCTGCATGTACTGCATCCCCTCGTTAAACAACAATTCCTCTCCCTAAGCAAACTGACTGGCCAAACTAGTTACCGATATCTCTTAATTGGGACCTGTCTTTACTGCTTCCATGTGCACTTTAAAGTGCCTATTAAACAGTAATTCAGAAGGAGATTTACCAGTAGTAGAATGAACAGTTTTCTTTTGATTATATAAAAATCTACAAAGCCTTGTATTAATAGTACTTTCTGTAAACTTCTTTAACCCTTCTTTCAAGGATCTCACTGCTCTCTCTGCCAGACCATTTGAAGAATGATTATAGGGGGCAGTTGTTACATGTTTAATACCATTTTTCCAAAAAAAATCCTCCATTTCCACAGAAACAAAATAAGGTGCATTGTCTGACACAATCATGTCTGGCAATCCAAAATTACAAAACGTTTTCCTTAGCATTTCACTAGTTACAGATGATGTGGTGGAATTACACACATGAATATCCAGAAATTTTGTGTATGAATCCACCACCACCAGGTAATAATTGTTATCCATAGGTCCAGCATAATATATATGAAGTCTTGACCAGGATTTCCCAGTGCATGGCCAGGAAAGTACAGAGGCCTGTGGTTCCTGATAATTCTCAAAGCAAATGTGACAATTTTTAGTTACCTCAGAAATTTCCTGGTCTATTTTTTTGCCACCAAACCCAACTACTAGCTTCTGCTTTCATAGTATTTATGCCATTATAGCCGACATGCAGCTGTCCCAAAATCTTACATCTTAGTTCCGTAGGCACCACCACTCTATTTCTATACAAGAGTACATCCTGGTGAATACCATGGTCAGCCTTTACTGCAGCATACTCTGACAATAATAAATTTTCATTCCAACCATATTTGCCATACTTCATCAACAGATTTAATTTGGAATCTCTACTAGTTTGCCTTCCTAATAGTCTGGAAATAAATATCCTCAAAGCTCCACTGGAATACTGGAATTGAATTCTTCTGTCACAGGCAATCTACTTAATGCATCAGTTACTACATTATCCTTGCCTGGCTTAAACTCTAAATCATACTCAAACTGCGAGAGTAGTAATGCCTATGTTTGAATTCTAGCATTCACATTAACTGGAATTTATTTACCTTTGTCAAACAATCCTAGCAGGGGTTTATGGTCTGTTCTAGCAAGAAATTTCCTTCCCAGCAGAAAATACGTCAGATTTTAACGAATGACCACACGTGTACATGCAAGTAACACCGCCTACAAAGGATGCCAGGTGCAACTACTACAACTCGCATGTACCACAAGTGGTACATGTGAGTAACACCGTCTACACAGGGTGGCAGGTGCAACTACTGCAGCAATGATCACACGTGGTACATGTAAGTAACTCTATCTACGTAGGGTGACAGGTGCGACTGGACAAACAGGTACTCTGTAGTTGCACGTGGTGCAACCACGTTTACAGTAGTATAGTGGCATGGTGGCATGCCACCGTGCATGTCACCATGCAGAGATTTCATCAGCCACCTACCCTGAGGTGGATGGCTGATGACACAGCTACTCATGGGGTGGTAGGGTAGCACAAACACAGGGTGGGCTCACGTCATATGGTGGCGCAAAGTGGCGGGAAACTTCACTAAGTTCACAATCGCTCTAAAGTCTCACTCGAGAAATCTAACAGCAGTAATGGGTGATCGATGTACTCTACCTTAAACCCATTCTCGTGATTCACAACTCACATATATTCACAATGATCACTGACATAACACTGGGCAGTCTTGTTGCTTCTGCGGTGGTCACATTGTGTACACAATCTCTCTCTCTCTCTTTCTCTCTCTTCTTAAATCAATCAAATTACTTAATTAACAAATATCGCAAACCGGATTCTGCAGTGAATTGCACTAAATGAAATTAGGCAGATAACGAGATATTAATTAACGTCGATTAGGCGGAAATCTAGGCTGTGGCTGGCAGCATAGATCCTCATGTCCCAGTAGTAGGAAAATAGTATTTTCCTAATTCAAACAATGTGGGGTTTATTATTCTACACATATTTCTAATGACTCTTAGATGTTCACACTCTCTCAGGTAGTGGTCAAGGCAGTGTCCATCACTCACTACAGATTCTGCAACTCCTCTGCTCAAATGTTGTTTACATTCCGAATCTCCATGGATATTTGTACCAAAGACAGATTCTTGCTATTACTGATTCTCTCCCGCGGCCACCTCCTTTTGTTTACATTCCGAATCTCCATGGATATTTGTACCAAAGACAGGTTCTTGCTATTACTGATTCTCTCCCTGCGGCCACTTCCTTTTCGTCCATAATGACTGGGATTGCCAGCTTCAACACATTGTACCAGAGTACAGATTCATTGATTTGTTCTTCTATCCCTCTTTCCTCAGTAACCTTGTCACGTGATATTGCTTTATAATACCTCTAATTTTTAGAAGTCTTTGGTATGAAGTATTCAACATGGTTTCTTTCAGTATCTTCTGCAGCCAGCACATCTGCTCGTTCATTTCCCCAGATTCCAACATGGGAAGGGATCCACAGAAATTTGACGACTCTTCCCTGATTGGTTAGTACTCTCACAGCTCTCTTGATCTCACCAGCTATCACAGGATTTTCTGTCCGATTTTTACTAAGGCTTTGTAGTGCTGCTTTAGAATAAGTGCAGATCACTGCACCATTAGTGTTTCGTTCAAGGAATCTTAACGCAATAACAATGGCAGTTAGCTCTGCTTACATTGAAGAGGCTTTTTCTTCATTTCCACATTGAAAGGCATTATTCCTAATTACAGTGTAAGCTGCACCAACCCTGCCATTGACAGGGTTAGATGACCCATCAGTGGAGATGTGAGTAGTGTAAAGTGAGACTACGACTGTCCCAAACCTCGAGCCGATTCTCGGGGGTCGAACTCGGTCATAGTCAAAAGTGTGCGGAGGGCTGGTGGGTTGGGACGGGTGTTGTCACAGGGACGTTGAGGGTCACTGAGGGTAAAAGGGGAGATGGAAAAGAGTGATGATGAGTGGCGTAAAGTTGCTGGTGGCGGGCGGTGGCTGTGGCAGCCAGTGGGGACCCTCCACCATTGAAGGCCTGAGCTACACTAACCATATGTGTCTCTCTCACCACCAGCCCAGAGTTGCCAGCTCGCCCTCTCAAAATGTTTCCTTCAAAGATTGTATATTATCTTTGAACAACAAGTTTGATTATCAAGAAAATAATGCATATATTATTGTCACATTATTACTGTGCAATATCTTATTACATTCCTGCTAAACAATTATAAGTTAAAACAGGACAAAAAAATCCAACATATATATAAAAAGCAACATTAGAGATCACAAGGCCAAGGCCTATCTGTGACCACACACATCCTGCCTCCCTGGCCAGCTACCCCTCTCACACCACACACTCCTACTGACTCTCATACTCACTCTCACTCTTACACATATTCTCACTCTTACTCTCAATCACTCTTACTCCCAATCACTCTTATTCTCAATCACTCTTACTCTCATACTCACTCCTACTCTTACCCTAAATCACTCTTACTCTCACTCTTACTCTCAATCACTCTTACTCTCAACACTCATATTCTCACTCTCAATCACTCTTACTCTCATACTCACTCCTACTCTTACTCTAAATCACTCTTACTCTCACTCACTCTCAATCACTCTTACTCACTCTCAGTCACTCTTCTCCACTCTTACTCACTCTCACTCACTCTTAGTCACTCTTACTCTCACTCACTCTTACTCACAGTCACTCTTACTCACTCTCAGTCTTTCTTACTCATTCTTACTCTGTTACTCTTACTCACTCTCACTCTTACTCTGTCACTCTTACTCACTCTCACTCACTCTTACTCTCATACTCACTCTCATACTCACTCTTACTCTCAATCACTGTTACTCTCATTCTTACTCTCAATGACTCTTACTCTCATACTCACTATTATTCCTACTCACTCTTACTCCTACTCACTCTTACTCACTCTCACTCTCTCAATCACTCTTACTCATTCTCAGTCACTCTTACTCACTCACTCTTATTCACTCTCACTTACTCTCACTCTTACTCTCACTCACTCTTACTCACTCTTACTCACTCTCAGCCGCTGTTACTCACTCACTCTTACTCTCAGTCACTCTCACTCACTCTTACTCACTGTCACTCACTTGTACTCACTCATACTCTCTCTTACTCTCACTCTTACTCGCACTCACTCTTACTCTCACTCACTCGAACTCACTCTCATACTCTCTCTTACTCTCACTCTTACTCTCACTCCTACTCTCTTTTACTCCTACACTCACTCTCACTCTCAATCACTCTTACTCTCATATGCACTCTTACTCTCAATCACTCTTACTCTCACTCTCAATCACTCTTACTCTCATACTTACTCTTAATCACTCTTACTCACTCGCAATCATTCTTTCTCTCAGTCACTCTTATTCACTCCCACTCACTCGTACTCACTCTTATTCACTCTCACTCACTCTTACTCACTTTCTGTCACTCTTACTCACTCTTATTCACTCTCACTCACTCTTATTCACTCTCACTCACTCTTACTCACTCTCCATCATTCTTACTCACTCTCAGTCACTCTTTCTCTCACTCACTCTTACTCACTCTCAGTCTTACTCACTCTTACTTATTCATACTCACTCTTATTCACTCTCATTCACTCTTACTCAGTCTCATACTCACTCTTACTCTCACTCCATTCTCAATCACTCCTACTCACTCTCATACTCACTCTTACTCTCACTCCTATTTTCAATCACTCTTACTCTCACTTCTATTCTCAATCACTCATACTCTCAATCTTACTCCTACTCTCATACTTACTCATACTCTTACTCTCACTCTTACTCTCACTCACTCATACTCTCATACTTACTCATACTCTTACTCTCATTCACTCCCAATCACTCTTACTCACTCTCACTCATACTCACTCTCAGTCACTCTTACTCACTTTTACTCTCACTCACTCTTGCTCACTTTCAGTCATTCTTACTCACTCTCACTCACTCCTACTCACACTCCCTCTTACTCCTACTCACTCTCACTCCTACTCATTCTTACTCACTCATGCTCTCAGTCACTCTTACTGTCACTCACTCACTCATACTCTTACCCTCACTCACTCTCAGTCACTCTTACTCTCACTTACTCTCAGTCACTATTACTCACTCTTGCTCACTCTTAATCTTACTCACTCACTCACTCTTACTCACTCTTGCTCACTCTTACTCACTCTCACTCACTTAATCTTACTCACTCTCACTCACTCTTACTCACTTCAAGGTATTTGAAGTAGAATTCAAGCTTGTTCGCATGACCCCATTTAGATATATATGCACATCACTTTTGGCTGTATAAGTCACTAGAATGCGTCTAGCTTAGGATAAAGTTAATTATTCCCCAAAACACTTCCACGTTTTGGGCGAGCACGAGCCCTACACTATCTGCAATTGTTTTGGACGTTCTGTGGTAGCGACCGGTAATACTGAAAAGTGAATACTCTTTTAAACTTTGTCACCTTAATTCTCGTCCTAGGTTTTTTAATTTGGTATCAATGTGTTCGCAATACAATTCTCTTGGGGGGGGGGGGGGGAGATAAATGAATATAAACTACAAAAGGCCGGAGTACCATCTGCAGCAAACAGAGAAAGTGAGAGCGTGTTACCCGGGAGCGCCCAAGAGCCATAAAATGTATACACTGTTTTCACTTTGGTCACCTCAATTTTCGTCCTATGTCTTTCATTTTGGTATCAACGTGTTCGCAATATAATTCCCAATAGGAGTATATGCTTAAAATATAAAAAACAGGAGCGCGCTTTACCCGCTAACGTGATGAAAGCAGGCCGCGTTACACAGAAGAGAGTGCTATGCAGTGTCTGTCCTTCCATTAGAGAGTATGGTAATACTAAAAGTGAATACTCTTTTCAACTATGTCACCTCAATTCTCGTCCTAGGTTTTTCAATTTGGTATCAATGTGTTCACAATAGAAATCTCTACAGGTTTAAATGCATATAAACTCCAAAAACACGGCGTATCATCCGCACAAAACAGAGAAAGTGAGAGAAAGTAACCCGGGAGCGCTCAAGAGCAATGTAATGTGTACACTCTTTTCACTTTGGTTACCTCAATTCTCGTCATAGGTCTTTCATTTTGGTATCAATGTGCTCGCAATTGTATCTACTGGCATTTTTCCCTTTGCTTGGATCTGAAGGGTTTTAGGCTCACCCCGCTGCAATCTGATAGTACCACTGGCGTATACCCCATCTTCAAGCAGCAATTCACTTATTCAAACCGACTTATAATAGTTATCCAAATATAAATGGTAACCTTTGTTCTTCAATAGTTCAAAGTGGGAAGACATTGGCGCACAGTTTAAAATATGTCCCCCCAAAATCGGATGAAAACCTGAATTTTTGCAAATATTTAAAATTTGGATGCCAAACTTTGTCATTAGTGGACACTTACCAGCTAAAATTTTTACTCCATATTTCGTCATTAGTGGGCGAAAGTGCTAATTAGAAACCTGTCATGAAGAAAGATTGTCAAAGCTTAAATTAAATTACATTTTCTAGAAAGGCAAAGAATTAGGATTGACATATATGGTAGAGGTGCACAATAGGATGAATGGACATAACAAAGGGGACATTAATAGGGTATTAAAAGTAACAAGACAGAACTCAAAACAAAGTGTAAAAATTGGAAAAATTTAGATTCAGGAAAGAACTGCATGGGTAAATACACTGGGTAATTACCTCAAGGTTCATGTATGCAATATTACAGAATTCCAATTAACTCCCATGCATGCAGTTAATATATGTTATGTTTATGTTTTTTATGTTAAAATGTTTTTGTTGATTTGTTTCTATATTTTCATAAGTAAAGCATGCTTACTGTCTTATTCCAAGTATTATGATAACTTTACAAGGTTTAAAACATAAAGTTCACTATAATATTCTGGTTTTCGTACAGGAATTATACGATAATATAACATCATAATAACGTAATGATGTCGTGTAAATAACGTTATATTGACGTCATATAAATGTTATATTTATGTTATAAGAACGTAATTTGGATAGGTTTACATAAAGTAAACAAAAAACAAAATGTTGACTGAAAATTATTTATTCTTAAATATAAAGCATGAAAACATTATAATTCCATAGCATTCACTATTATTTTTAAATTTTTACATAAATCTTAAAAAACTGTATCTCAAGAATATATGTTTTTAGTTATATCTAATGGTTTTAAGGACGTCAGAAATATGTATTTATGTCAAAAGTTACAGTATTACCTTTGTGGCACCATTTAAAAACGTCCGCAAACGTTCTGTGTTTGCTGGGTAATACTTATGATCAGATTGAGTGAATGTTGCACATAATAATATTGACTGTATTTATTTACAACATTAACAACAACAAAAAAATCACAACCTTTTTTCTTTCTTCAGACTGATTGACTAGGATAGCAAGAAGGTACAACGAGAGGCTGATGAAGCTATGTTTGTTGAAATGATGGCCTCTCTACCTACTCGCAAAGCTGAACAAAGAACTACTCTTATTATTATTATTATTATTATTATTGTAGCTGTAAATGCCTTAAGTGTTTAATAATAAATGAATAAGATTTATATATAAACGGGTTTACTTCTCCTAACTATTTATTTATTTATTTATTATTCAGTATATGGTGAACCTTTTGTTTACAAAAATATTATAACCAACTCGCACACCACATCTACCTCAATCAGTCAGTCACAGCTCACCAATGAAATGGCTAGCCGGCCAAAAATGCTCGCCCCACTATGTGTGCTATGTGTTGGTATGTGGTGGTGTGAGTCAAGTGGTTGGGGAGGGGGAGGGGCAGGTTGGACTGGGTATGGTAGAGGCTGATGTTGACATTCGCCGCAGTCGGCCCTCGCCCTTCAAAGAGGTGACCCGCCATGTTCCCATGTGGTCATGTGGTGACACTTCTCAGGTCTATGTGGTGGGAATGTGCCGCCACTCCTTAGCACTCTGGAAGCAAGGTAGGGGAAGGGAGGTGTAAAGTAAAGTAAAGTAAAGTAAGGTGAGGAGCCTCACCCACTAGTTTACAAAAATATTACGCCTCATTGCCTCTCACTCCATTTACTCTCAAGACCCCCTAGCGAGAACACCCCTGCAGGTCTGATCTGTTATGACTTGGCTCACTGGCGACGCTATTCGTGAGATACAACGTTTTTCGTATTACACATTCACATTACTCAACAATCCATCTTAACTCTCCTACATATTACAGTCGGTGCCTGCCAAGGATGACCTGTGTGGTCTCCCTCACCGACTCCTTGTGTGTCACTCCACACACGTCATGCCTCATTGCCAAACCAATTTACCTTATCACTCTCCTAGACCTGGGGTTCTCACGCGTGGAGGACCTCACCTCGCCCCAACATAGGCCAATCTCCTTCCATACATACCATGTTTATAATTATCAACTAATAATCTATATATGTACTTAACTCTACAGTCTCTACATACTTTTATTCGTCTTACATACCTGTTCCTACACACGTTCCCATACTTAGTCCTTCTATGTTACGTTTGAAGGTGGAAGATAAACAATCTTCATCCACAAGGTTTTATTCTCAATAACCAACAACAAAACAAAACAAATATAAGGTACATAACTTACTATTTACAAGATCATAAACAAACGAGCATCTGCTCCAACATGCTACACCCAACATCTGTAGTACTCAATTTCCAACATTCCTCCCCATTTAATTAAACTCTTCCCCTACAGGTTAAGTCCATCACGCGATTGTATGACTCTTCCTGATTTTCTCAACTGGGAGTCCCTACCTGTTACTTCTGGGAAACATTCTTCTGAATTACTCCTGTAAAGTCCATAGGGGTAACTGTATCTCCATTACCCTCTGTTGCCCCTTGCTGTGCCTCCTTGTCTCCTGCAGGTGCTGCTACCTCTTCATAATTAGGATGGGTATCACTAGTTGCCCCACCTCCACCAGTATGGTCTTCAAAATTCCCTGTGAACCTTGGCATGAGCTGACCTGCATGCCTTTTCCAATTAATGTTCCCAAAACTTTGCACTTGCACAGTGAAATTCCTGCATCCCAAAACTTCCCTAATTTTTCCTTCTACACAAGGCTTCCCAATTCCAAAATTCCTTTCATATACTGCATCCCCCTCGTTCAACAACAATTCCTCTCCCTGAGCCAACTGATTGGCCAAGCTAGTTACCGATTTCTCTTTATCGGGATCTGTCTTTACTGCTTCCAAGTGCACCTTAAAGTGCCTATTAAACAGTAATTCAGAAGGAGATTTAACAGTAGTAGAATGAACAGTTTTCTTTTGATTATATAAATATCTACAAAGCCTTGTATTAATTTAATAGTGCCTTCCATAAACCGTTTTAACCCTTCTGTCAAGGATCTCACTGCTCTCTCCGCCAGACCATTTGAAGAAGGATTATAGGGGGCAGGTGTTACATGCTTAATACCATTTTTTCTTATAAAAATCCTCCATTTCCACAGAAACAAAATAAGGAGCATTGTCTGACACCACCATGTCTGGTAATCCAAAATTACAAAATGTTTTTCTTAGCAATTCACAAGTTACAGATGATGTGGTGGAATTACACACATGAACATATAGAAATTTTGTGTAGGAATCCACCACCACAGGTAATATTTGTTATCCATAGGTCTAACATAATCTATATGAAGTCTAGACCAGGTTTTCCAGAGCATGGCCAAGAAAGTACTTTGGCCCGTGGTTTCTGATAATTCTTTAAGCAAATATGACAATTTTTTGTTACCTTAACAATATCCTGGTCTATTTTTGGCCACGAAACCCAACTTCTAGCTTCTGATTTCATAGCATTTATGCCATTATGGCCTACATGGTCCAAAGGATACCTGATCAACCAGGCTGTGACTCATACGCCAGGCTGCGAGCAGCCGCGTCCAACAGCCTGGTTGATCAGTCCGGCAACCAGGAAGCCTGGTTGATCAGTCCGGCAACCAGGAAGCCTGGTCGACGACCGGGCCGCGGGGATGCTAAGCCCGGAAGCACCTCAAGGTAAGGCAAGGTACATGCAGCTGTTCCAAAATCTTACATCTATTTCCCCTGGCACCACCGCTCTATTCCTATTCACGAGTACATCCTGTTGAATACTAAGTTTAGCCTTTACTGCAGCATACTCTGACAATATATTATCATTCCAACCAAATTTAACATATTTCAACAACAAATTTAGTTTAATCTCTACCAGTAGACTTCCTAAACTGCATGAGTAGTAATGCCCATCTTTGAATTCTAGCATTGACATTAACTGGAATTTATTTACCTCTGCCAAACAATTCTAGCAGGGGTTTATGGTCTGTTCTAGCAAGAAATTTCCTTCGCAGTAGAAAATACCTCAGTTTTTTTTTACACCATTTACCAAAGCTAAGGCTTCTTTATCTAACTGAGAATAAGTTTGTTCCACGGGAGATAATTTCTTGCTAGCAAAATATACTACTTTATCCTGACCATCTATCCTGTAATAATACACAACCCACTCCTACTGGGGAAGCATCTACCTCCAGTTTTAAAGGGAGTCTACCAGTAAAATTAGTGAGCACTGGAAAAATTATCAATTCCTGCTTAATATTCCTGAAGGCATTCTCTTCTCCTGCTGCCAACTTAAATTTAGCCTCTTTTTTACAACAATTCATACAATGGTGTTAATTTTGTTGAAAACTTCTTCACAAACTAACAAAAATATGTAACCATCCCAACAAAAGCCTGTACTTCCCTCACTGATGTTGGAGATGGGGCATCTACTATAGCAGCTACATTTTTGAGATGGAGTAAAGCCGTCTCAAAATATGGCTTTTGAAATATGGTACTCAGTAGCCTTGGTCTTCAATGTTGTTTTACCCCCTTATTAATCTTCACATTGTGCTTTTGCAGGAGATTCAAAACTTCTTCTAATCTAGCATCATGCTCTTCCTCTTTCTCCCCGCATACAATAATGCCATCTAAAAACTTGCCTCACCGTCAATGTTTACTAACAACTGGGACATGAATCTCTAAAAAATTGCTGGAGACGAGGAGAGTCCAAAAGGAAGTCTTTTATATTTAAATAACCCCTTGTGGGTATATTAACAATTTCTGACTCTCCTCCTCTACAGGAATTTGCAAGTAAGCATCTTTCAGGTCAATCTTAGAAAAGATTGCCCCCCCTTGCAGACCACTGACAACAACTCATCTATCTTAGGTAAAGAGTACTTCTCACAGTGAATGCGATTGTTGAGTTCCTTGAAGTCTGCAGAGATTCTCATGGATTTCCGAACTGCCGATTATACACTGGTACAATTGGCGCTGCCCACACACTATGCATAATTGACTCTAAGATGCCTTCTGCCACATGTTTTTCCCGGGCTGATTCTACCAATTGCATGTAATGAAACAGAACTGTTCTTGCATTGAAAAATTTAGGTTAAGCCCCACTTTTCAAGTGAATTTTTGCCATCATGCTTGATGGGCTTATTTGCCTCCACTGAATATTTATCTAACATATGTTCGGCACTTTTAATTGTTTTAACTATCGACAATTCATCTAGGCCTGCCAAGAAAATTCCCACTTTTTCCATGAGATCCTTACCATATAGGCTAGGATTATGTGAATCCACAACATTAAAATTATGGACAATTTCTTTTTCATTATAACCTACTTTTGCCAATACCTTGCCATAGACCTTAATCGGTGTATTATCATATGAACTTAATAATTTTTTACCTGGCTTTACATTCAGTTTCAAGGTATCTGCCCAATCTCTAGACAATGTTGACACTGCAGCACCAGTGTCCAGTTCCAAGGGAACTAACTTCCCATTAATTACAAAATTCACCACTTGTGACTTCGCTGAACATACCTTTCCTTCACCGAATATAGTGTACTTTCCTCACCTGCAGCTTCTTTAGACGGTGTACCTCTACTGCCTTGACCACATTACTACTACTCTTCTTCCTACATTTCCTGGTCGTCTTCTCTCCCAGGCCTTGCTGTTCCTGTTCAGATATTCTCTACACACTTTCTTCAAGTGCCCCTCCTTGTTACAAAAGTTACATATATATTCTCGAAACTTGCACGTGCTACTACTGTGATTGTACCCACAGTGTTTACATCTGGTCTGGCCCTGTACGACCATAATTTTCTGAGTAGATTTTGTACCAAGAGACCTTTCCAGGTTCAATATCTTCTCGAGCACTGTCCATGAAGACATCGATTGTAGATCCAAGATTCTGCCACTAGGTTTAGGGAAAAAAAAATTATATTCTACTGCCATGAACAACTGGTCCTGTACCCGGCCGTCCAACTGTGCTTCAAAGTTGCAGTGGTTAGCCAACTCCTTCAATTCTGCATAAAATCCTGTACGGATTCCTGCTGCATTTTTGTCCTCTTCTGGAAATCCATCAAACCCTGTGATATGAAGGTTTCACTACATAATGCGTTAAAGCAGG